>NC_060267.1:45715341-45981969 GCF_021613505.1 Equus quagga
TTTAGAATGCAGTTGTATGAAAAGCATAATGCAAAATAAAAATTAGTCTATAAAATATATTGACAGGGTAAGCAGCATCTCTTTGTGGTTTTCTCTGCACAGGTAATTTGTTTTTCATTGCTGGGGTTTGGAGAGAATATTCATAGTGTCTGTTTGTTTTTCCACAACATTTCCTGAGCAGGACACTGGGACTTTTAGAACTCATGCACATCCACCCATATCTCAGTATAAACGGAGGTGCAAAGTAACTGAACAGGATGAAAAAGAAGGAAAAGAGAAAGAAGGAAATGCTTCGTCACCACCATGAGTCTGACCTGTGCATCGATGAGATTTATCAATATATTTAGGCTTCTTAGTGTCTGAGTCCACCTTTCTCCACAAGTGGGGTGGGAAGAGAAGCTTGTTTTGACATATGCATGGTCCATAAATGTGTCCTTTCACTGAGATGCTCTGAGCAGCGTATATTTGCTCCTTCATGAGCTCCAAGTCCTGTCCCTAATGGAGATCTTAACACTCATTCATAAACCCTTACTGCAAACTTCAGCAAAGCATGTTTTTAGGAGTGGAAGGGGTGGGCTGAAAAACAATTCTGGCCCACACTGTGGACCTCTATCCTACTAGCAGCTAGGGACTTCTGCTGGTTAGCTGAGTGGAAGCCAAGAGCCATCCAAGGGGAGAGGATCCTATTTGCTCTTCTCTCACATGAAAGTATTCACAAGGGAAGGAAAAATTCAACAAAATGTTTATGCGTCTCCTTAGAAGTCATCAGAAAGGACTTCTAGATTGGGCATCTTCATATGTGCAGCATTCTCAAGACTATCACCTCGCAGGAGAGGCAGCAGAACTGCCATCACTTCTTCAGGTGGACCAGTCTGTGAGGGTGCTTGGCTGCTCATGAAGCAAGGCAGGAATTCTAGAGAAGAAGGATTTTCAGGTATTATTCCCAAGTCTCTTGCTAGTGGAGTAGAGAGGGCCTGACTGGGGTGGGTTGAGAGAGTTTGGGAGAAAACTTAGAGACTGTGAGTACAGACAACACTTTCAGGAAATTATATTGCAAAAAAGGATGAAGAGAGCAAAGGAGAGGACAGCAAGTGGCTGGCAAAGTCAAGGGAAGGTTTTTTTTTTTTTAAGACAGGAGAAATTATAGCAGTTGGTTTGTATGATTCAGAGTTGCATGTATCATTATGGATATATTTCAAAGCATAATGTTGAGTGAAAAAGCAAATGCAAAATAGAACATACAGTATGACACAGTTTTATTAAAAATGTAAAATACAAAAAAAAACCCTCATTTCTTTATGAGATAGATGTCATAAATATTTTTTAAAAGTCTTCATGAGACTGATGCCATTAGCCTCAGGCCAATGGTTACCTACTGGAGTGGAGAGAAGTGAATGGGATTAGGGAGGAACATTCATACAATATCGCATGTATCTAAATGCTTTATTTTTTACAAAAAAACAACAAAATATGGTAAATTGTTAATAAGGTTAAAGCTAGGTGTAAATACACAGATATTTGTTTGATTATTGTCTATACTTCTCTCTTTACATTAAAATACTTAAGCAAACGCACAACATATGATCGTCATCATGAACAATAAAAGAATTCTCTCCCACTTGGAAGATTTCAAATATAGATCTACCAGAATATATGGGATCTGGGTTATGATTTCTTAAGGTCTTTTTTCCCAGCCTGTTAATGGTGTGGGGAAAAAAAGTTCATTCCCTGCAGACATGGTGAGTGAAAGGATGTATTAATCAATGTCCTGCTCTCCACCACCTCCCTCCCCACAGAGGGGAGTATTCCGGCATATGAAGGTGATCGGGAGAAGAAGGTGGGGTGATTTTCTGATGACGGTTTGTGTCAGTAGAGTATACCTGTACCTTTTATTTAGAGCAATGTTGACATGTTTGTGCAAATAATTTTCGAGAGAAGTTGAAGCTATGGGCCAATGCTTGGATTGCGCCAAATGACCCCACCACTGGAAAATGTGAACTTTATCATTATGGGTTTTATTTTGTCCTTAATAAGCATTGAGAAGTAGCCACAAGTGTCTTTTTCTCGATGTTCACAGTCACTTACATTGGCCTTTGTCTTGAATTCTCTGTTGTGTACATGTGCTGGATGTGATGCAATGACTGGAGGGTTGTGTGATATCCAGGAGCACAGAGAAGGAGGCACAGGAAAAGGGAGAAAGTCTTTAGAATTGATCAAGATGTGAGAGGGAGTGCCTGACTTTTTAAAACAAGCTAAAACACCTCTGTGAGGATAGATTAGGAGGATTTGGAAGGGAAAGGCACCTGTTCCTCTTATTTCAGCTGCTCGTATTTTCTGAAGGTACAATACAAATGTGGTATATCTAATGGACCAATGGAAGAAAGTTCTAGAGAAGTTGGTTTCATTTCACTATAAGGAAGTTGTCTGTTTTTTTTTTTCAAATAACTGAATGCATATCAGGGCATGGGGCTACCTCATGTAATGGACTCCAAGGAGGTTTAAATAGATCAAGCTGGGAGGATCCCTGTCAATGATGTCATGGGCGGTTTCAAGTTTGACCTTGGGAGGGGGTTGTATAAGGAGGTCTAACTCCAGGTGTGGGCTGATTCTGTGAACTGGAAGGGCTGTCTCCCTGTTGTCACAGCACTGTCTCCTCTCTCTACCATCCCACAGGCACCAGGATGGGAGAGTGGAGACCAATATCACAATCCCTCCACCATGATGCTGTAGGGACACTGCATATGCAAATGAGCCAATCACAAATGTTCTTGACCTTTAGGAGAAGACAGCAGATTCAGTGAAATGTTATTGGATGTTCGTTCCTGGATACCCATGGGCAAATTGCCTAAGCCTCCTTTAAACAACTTGAGATAGTGGAGAAGGAAGGAACAAGTCACAGTGGAGACCATGTTTACACAACACCCCAGATTGACCTTTTAGGATTTGGCTGTTTCTTTCTGATAGGTGCAAGAGTTCCAAGCTGGGCAAATACATTTGACTGCTCATCTGTCACATCTGATCTGGTTGTTGAAAGGACCGAGATGCCAGCCAACTATTCCTGACCTGTCTCATCGGGAGCCCAGCAGCTGGCTGCTGACGGTCAAGCACACAGTCCTGGCCTGAGTCCACAATGGAAGGTTGGAGTACTTTGCCTGAGTATTGCTCAGGATGGAGCCCTTTGGAAGGACACCAGCCAGATGTCCAGGCCCATTCAACTGGTGGGCCAGCAGCTGTTTTGTTGCTCTGTGAGCTGAAGCAGCATTCCCGACCCGCGGAGCTCCGTGGTCAGGGCACAGCCATTCAGACGCAGAGTCAGGGCAGAGTCACAGGGAGGACGGCAGCACCTGTGGTGTCAGGGGAGCTCCAGCGTAGCTAAATACTTCAGCATTTCTAGCAAAAATTTTTGAAATTCCTCTTCTTCCCACCTGGCTCTCTGTTAATTGAAACTACCCAAACTTTTAACGAGTGTTACACAGATCTATGCCCAAGAAGAGATGGCAAGAAGGAGATGGCATGGAAAGATGCCTGGCACTCACTTTTCTTTGTGGCTCTTTACCTTCTGTAACACCACTCCTGCCTCGAGGCCAAAACCATAGGAGACACTCCTTCATGCACCAGAGGAGCAGTCGGGAATATTGAAAGGTCGTATTTGATAAAGCCTCATAGATCGATGAAAACACAAACTACCCTGGGTTTGATTAGCAGTAGCATAAAAGGATAATAAAGTGAGCTTTTGTTAAATTTTATTTTCAAGGCACTTTTGGACGATGTCTCACCAACACTTCTTTACTTAACAATATCCCCAATGACAAGCAAAGAGACTGACTCAGTGGTTGAAGGGCTTACAGAAGGTCATAGGCCTAGTAATGGTGAAGCCAGAACTGGACCCAGGTTCCTGCCTTCAAATCCCTGTTCTGTCCATTTCCAGGTCAGCCTGGCTGCTGTCTGCCGGTTTCTGGATGCTCAAGTCTGGTGAGGGCGCTTGGGGGGTAGCTGCATCCACAGACATCCAGTGACGAGAATGTAAGGGGATTCACCACCAAGAGCTGGTGAGGGGCCCTGCAAGGCCTCTGGGGCTGGGTCCACACCATGCACATCGCACTCACCTCATAGTCACTTCCAAGAAGAGGGCTTCATCTCTCTCATTTATCTTTGGATCTCTAGCACCTTGAACAAAGGTACCCAACAAATACATTCTGAAACAATTTGTTGCAGTATCATCTCTGCTAGCAGATTATAAGAGAAAAGGACCTTGTTATGGTCAATGTTGCATCCCCATATGAACTATGAAGGGGAATAGTAGAGTGAATGTTTTGATGGCTTTTAAGAGATAATAAGCTTTAAATTCTGGTTCTGTGCGTTAGTAGCCTTGGGACCTTGGGCTAGTTACTTCAGCCCCTCTGAGCCTTAGTTTCATTCTATGTAAAATGAGGGACACAGGAGTGTGGTGAGGATTAAGGAGATAAAGAATGGTGAATGCTCAGCCTTTATACATTTAACACTTTGGTTCTCATCATGAACTTGAGTCATGCAGATTGCGAGTCACTGCATAGAGGAAGATTAAGCCACCACCTTTACATAATATTATCTTTACATATTTGGGGAGTCAGGGTATTCTTGGGGTTTATCAAGAATAAAGGTATGTCAAGGTTCTATTGCACACGACATGCTCTCAAAAATAGTCTCGCCTGCCCATGGTCACTTCCCACTGCATCAATATTTATTGGTGGATGTATGAATTCTATAGGCATGTTCTCATCAAAATAATTAACATTTAGTGATTCCCCCCCCTTTTTTGAGGAAGATTAGCCCTGAGCTAACATCTGCTGCCAATCCTCCTTTTTTTGCTGAGGAAGACTGGCCCTGAGCTAACATCTGTGCCCATCTTCCTCCACTTTATATGTGGGATGCCTACCACAGCATGGCTTGCCAAGCGGTGCCATGTCCGTGCTCAGGTTCCAAACTGGCAAATCCTGGATAGCCAAAGTGGAACGTGCGAACTTAACTACTGCACCACCGGGCCAGCCTCGGTGGTCCCCCTTTTAAGTGGACTGTCCTGTTGACAAGCCACAGAAAAAGAAAATGCTATTTAATAATGAAAGGGATATTTATTTATCTTGCATATGGTATTTAAGCTGAACCCTATGAAATTCCATTGGTAATTTCATATCCAACCCAAATACCACAGATTTTCTTTTCCATTATTGCTGAATCCTAATTCAGCCAACCTATCCCAGCTCTTATGCTGTTTGGACTCAGTTACCTTTATTGCTCATTTTTGAGTTATGATTACTTGTGTTTACTGCTTGTCTTTATAATGACCAAATACTCTCATTATCTTGTTTAATCCTCAGGACAATATAATGATTAAGTAGTATTATCCCCATTTTATAGATGCAGAAAGGGAGGTCTGTGGAGGTTTGGTGAGTTTGCCCAAGGTGATAGTAGCCAAGCCACTGAACTGGGGTGTTCGGACTCCCAAGTTCAGCACTTCTCCCATCATACTCTGGCTGTCCCCTCTCCATCATTGTCAAAGTCACTATTATTGGCTGATATAAGGATATTTGTATAGCTGAGTTACTATCTATTGCTCTTTATCTCTCTTGCTTCCTGGTTTTCACCTCTGGTTTTCCCTAGCTGTTTCAGCCAGTTGCACTTCCAAGATCTGTTCCAGCTGATTTATCTTATTACATTCTGAAGATCCCCAGCTTTTGGCACAGCCATCTTAACTATCATGACTATCCTTTCAGGACTCGGAAGGTACTCTCATTACCTGCCCTTCCCCTGGCACCATCCATGTGGGTACCGAGTGCTTTTTGCCTCGGTTGTAATAAAAATTTTAATTATTCATCAGTACAGTAGCTGTTAGACAAATGCCCAATTATTATTCATCCATAGCTGAGTAACCTCCTGCTCTTTTTTGGAGCTGTGACAAACACAGCCCTTCCAGAACTGGCAGAGGGCTCAGATAAAGAGCGCTTTGTGTCCTGCTTTATCCAGGAAACGAGAGGAGAGCCAGCGCTCCCTACTTGTGCCTGGGCCTCCTCCCGCACCTGTCCCCCCTGGGTGACCCGGCTGCAAAGGCCGGAGTTAGGGAAGCTGGGAGTAGGGAAGTGGGTGTCCTGCAGCCATGAGGCCCGCAGCTGGCAGGCATGTTGCGCGGCCCTGGTTCACCTGGCAAAGGCTGTCTGGGCGGAACAGCTGCACGGGGCCTCTCGCCAAAGGAGCGACTGAATTGCAAACGAGGCTGCGGAGAGTGGTTTTTGGTTAGATCTATTCTGTGGCTTCTCCTCCTTCATACTCCGTGGCCCCTGCTGCACGTCCCCTGCGGGCCCAGGTCATGGGGAGGGCAAAGCCACGAAGGAGGAAGTGTCCCAGGTTGCAGCCTTTCACTTCCTCCTTTTCCTTTCTCCGTTGGGCACCTCTCTCCCCAGCAAGCTCTTCCTCCTTGCTCACCAGTCATCGGCCCCTTCAGGCCCATCCACATCCCCTGCGGTGGGGGCTTTTCTGGGCTGGGCAGCTTTCCTGATTTCCAGTTTTTCATACTTTTCCCCCTCAAAATGTACCACGAGAGGGGCTGGCCCCGTGGCCGAGTGGTTAAGTTCGCGCGCTCCGCTGCAGGCGGCCCAGTGTTTCGTTAGTTCGAATCCTGGGCGCGGACATGGCACTGCTCATCAGACCACGCTGAGGCAGCGTCCCACATGCCACAACTAGAAGAACCCACAACGAAGAATACACAACTATGTACCGGGGGGCTTTGGGGAGAAAAAGGAAAAAATAAAATCTTAAAAAAAAAAAAAAAAAAAATGTACCACGAGACAGTTCTTGGCCAGAAAGTCTCTTGCACTCCTGCTGTCCAGGGTGCCATTCTGCACATTTGGGAGGTGTCCCAGCTTCCCTTTGTCCCCCTCAAACATCCTGGAAGCTTCTGGGAACACGTCCTGGGGCTTCTGCATTGCACCACCGCCCTCTCTGCCCTCCACAGACCCGGGTAGCTCTCCCTATGTGCTGACTCCTAGCCCATCCCGCCTTAAGCATCTTGTTCCAGGGTGGCCTCTCAGCCCTTCATCTTGGATCTCAAGGCAACCTCCCCGCCTCCGTCCTCTCTCTCGCTCTCTCATGCCCCTGCTGCTCTGCCCTCCCTCATTGTGGCCCACCTCACCCAACTCATTCCACTGTGCCCTGGGAACCCTCACCTCAAACCCCTCTTCTTCCACCTCCCTGTCTTCCCTTCAACCCGTCTTTCTCCTAAGGAACACCACACATGGAACTTTCTGCACTGTAGGTTTTCCATTCCCTCAATTCTGAATCATGTCACTTCTCTGCTCATTAACATATACTGGCTTTCCACCTCGCTCAGAGTAAAAGCTGAAGCTCTCACAATGTCCCTATGTGATCTGCCTCTGTTATACTCCAATGACAGCAAACCCTGCCACTTTCCTTCTTCTCCCTCTTCTTCTCTCCACTTTCACAGGTCAAACCTAATCCTGCCTCTGGGCCTTTGCACTTGCTGCTCTCACAGGTTATACCACTCTTCCACCAGACAGTTGATGTCTCACTCGCTTCTTCTTCAATATTCATTCTGTACACAGTGATGCCCTGGCTCTCCCTCACTCTACTAATCTAACTTTTTTTTAGTACTTATTACCCTAACACAGTGTATATTTATTTTTTTTGTTTATTGTTTGCCTTCCCCCATTAGAATATAAGCTCTATGAGAATGGGAACTGTGGTTTGTTCACAAATAGTGGAGTGCCATGGACTGAATTTTGTCCCCCCCTCAAATTCATATTTTGAAGCCCTAAACCCCAATGCGATGGTATTTGGAGATGGGACCTTTAGGAGGTGATTAGGGTGAGATGAGGTCATGAGGGGATTAGTGCCCTCAGAAGAAGAGACACCAGACTCTGTCTCTCCACCATGTGAGGATGCAGGAGAAGGCAGCCGTCTACAAGTCGAGAAGAGGGCCCTCTCCAGAACCTGATCATGCCGGCACCTTGAGCTTGGACTTCCAGCCTCCAGAACTGTGAGAACTCAATTCCTGTGGTTTAAGCCACCCAGTCGGTGGTATTTTGTTATGACAGCCCGAGGCGACTAACACAGGGAGGTTCATTGTTTGCTTAAATGAGCACATCAGTGTCCCGTGTAGCAAGGGGCCAGGAGAGGAAAGGTGGAATTTTGCTCCCAGCAGCTATTTCCACCCTGGCATGAAGTCCATCCTGTTTTGAGGTTATTGCCTCCTTCTCCTCCTGGCTGCTCTCACCCACTGTCTCCCTGTAACTCTGTCAAGGGGAACTTTGGAATCTGGCTCCTTTCTTCCTCTTCCTCCCACTGGATTTCAACACCCAGGTGGATAGTCTGTCTCTCAAACAGCTTCTTCAATTTCCAGGTCTCCTCGACTGGCCTGCACTTCACCCCCGCACAGGAAATTGTCATTCCCGCCCTGAGAGTTCCCCTCAGCACCCTCAGACCCCCGTGTTTCATGCTGTGACCTGAACGCCTGCCCCTCCGGGTCACCCGCAGTCCCCTTCCCACTGCACATGCTCTTTGACGTCGTGGAGACTTCTTGGCCCTTGATCCCTCTCTTTCTTCCCAGTCAGTAAGCTCCAGGGTTGTCACAAATGGCTGTGCCCTGTGTGCACAGAATATGCCACCTAAGGAGGCGGGCGGGGGCTGAAACGCAGCCTGCACTTTGTGCGGTTGGCTGTGCACCGGGGCAGAGCCGTGTGTCCCGGAAGGAGGGCAGCTTTTTCTTCTTATCTAGGGCAGACCTTGCCAAGCCACGCGCCCACAGGATTGCGCGTGTCCAGCAGGGCATTTTAAAAGTGTTCAGGGGGGCAGCGTGTGGGCTGCAGCAGCCTTGCTATGCCCTGGAGCCCATGGCTGCCCCAGACCTCTCGACCTCTTCCCTTCGCTCCTTGAACGCTTTCCCCACAGTGCAAATCCCACCCTCCCAGTCGGGGGTGCTGACGGGAAGGGAGACAAAACACACACAGTTAGGTTCTCAGCCTCCCTCGCCACCAGGGGCAGATACGTGATTTAGCTCCCACCAACCTACTGCCCCGACAAGAGACTTTGACTCAAAACTGAGTTGTTCGGAGAAGGCAGAGCAGAGGCATCAGTTTTCCGGGGAGCATGGTGGCGGAGGGGCTTTGGTTCTAGAGCCGGCAGCCATGGTGGCTGGTATCGAGCTAAAGCTTCGTTATTCATTAGAGCTCCTCTGATGGGCCAGTCCAGCAGCACTGGGGGGAGTCATTCCTAGACATTCAGCCAGAGTCTGTATCCTTACACCTTGCAGTGATTTTCTGAGCTGTCTATACCCCTTTCTGCTTAAACTAGCTGGAGTGCATTCTGTTCTAACTGGAACACTGACCACCACTAGCACCCTCCTTGCACCTCCCCTTCCCGTCCCCGCTCCAGGCCTATGATCATCTGAGCTCCCTCCTCTCATCACCCTCAATGTCCTTGGCTCCCCGACCCGTCCTTCCTCTGCACCCACCTAACCAAACGCCTCCCCCCACTCTCCTTTCCCTCTGCCCTCGGGCAGCTCAGCAGTTTGTGGGGGGAAATCCCGTCGCCCACAGACTGCCGCCAACTGTGTCTCAGCCTCAGTTGGATCATTGTGCACATCCAACGAGCCTTTTCTTTCTCTTGTCATGTCCATCTCCCATTCTCTTCAACAACAATTTAAAACTTTCACATTCCCTGCATACATGGCCTCTTCACTCTTAGCAGACAGCCCTTTACCTTCCTGTTCTATGCCCCGCCCCCCCACTCCCCGCCAATCTTATGCACCCTCCCTACATTTCCTCCAGGCTCAGAGCATGGGGACCCCTTCTCCTACCTGACCTCTGACTCGGTCTCCTCCCACCTTCTCGGGACCGTGCTGCATTAGTCATCACCATTCGCTCCCGCATCTTCTGCCTTTCTTTCTCTTCTCAAAAAATAGCTTAAAAACATTTAGTCAGTTTGCCTGTTGGTTAATTATTTTGTATGCGGATTGTTTCCTCGTACGGGAGGGAATCAGTTCTTAAGCCGAGGTCAGGATTTATTCATAAGAGTCGGGGGTGAAGAAACACTGCAGATGGTCCTTACACAGTGAATCCTGTCTGCACTTTTTGGGGGTAAACTGATTAGCTGGCAGCCAGCAAAGATGCCCAATCTGGGCCTCCTGTCCTTGAATAGGTCAAAAAGGGAGATCAAAGAAAACAATTTCAGTTGTTTATGGATTCTTGAGAAAACCTTGAGAGTCTGGCTGAGGAGCACACATTCCTGGCTCTCTCTCTCTGATGGCTCCGAGGGTCCTTCTGTCAGCTCCTCCACCCTGTTAAGACCTCTCTCTCTTTACTGGATCTCTCCCCTGAACCTCTCGTCACGCTTAAATAATTTCCATCTTGAAAAAATGTATCCTCCCTGGACCCTCCCCTGCTAGCATATTCAGACTTCTCTGAAAACTCACCTTTCCTCCTGGTCTCTGCTGCCTCCCCTCCTTTTGCTCCTTATTCCACGTGGGTCTGTCTTCGGAACCCCATCACTGTACCAAAGCTCTCCTGCTAAGGTCATATATGTACCAAACACAAAAGCCATTGTTTAGTTGTCTTTGTCCTGGACTTTCTTGCCGCCTCTGACCTTTTGGGACTCCCAGGACCTTTCAGCCCTGCTTCTTTATGAACATCCCTGATCACTTAGAGTTCATGGCTCCTCTTCACATCACAGCCTTAGAGGCTGGCACTCCCCAAGGATTTTCTTGTCCAGTTGTCTTCCCTCTGGACTCTAAGTCTCATCCACAGTCATTTTTACAGCTAATGACTATTGCTGGTGATTCCCAAACCTGCCAAGTGCTCCTAGAAAATTATACAGAAGGAAATTACAGTCAGGGGGAAGGGAGAAGATTTGTTTCATCCTAAGACAGAAATGCTAACACTTCACTGAACTCCTGCCGCTCGTTACCCACGTTTCACAGGGTAGTTACTCAGACATTTAAGGGAGGTGGTCAAGTCTGCTCAGGTGAGAGCCGAGCACCACTTTCCCAGAATCCCTCCTCCCTTCCTGCAGCAGAGACCTCGAAATGAAGTCCGGGAAGTGGCTGCCTTTTGGTTCACTCCATCCATCTGTTGTCCCTTGAGTTCCTCTGTAAATATTGACACTAATTAGGACATTACAGGCATGGGGAATATTCTCTGCCCCTGGGGAGCTGCCATCACTCAGCTGGGTGGCTGGGCCTTGGGAATGGCAGCTGCTTCTTATGCCCACGATCTACCGGCCCAGTCAGACCCCTCGGGGGCCGTTCGTCTGCTATTAAAGCACAACCAGGGTGCCCCATTGTGTAGCATCAGAGAAAGAGACTCCGTGAAGGGCTGTTGTTGCAGTTTATAATTTTTGTAGCAGCATTTTGTCTGGGAGCACTGGTAGGGTTCCATGGAGGCAGCTAGCAGGATGCGATGCTTTAAGAAGGACATTTTTGGGCCCAGCCCGGTAGCCAAATGGTTAAAGTTCTGCATGCTCCACTTCGGCCACTTGGGTTTGCGGGTTCAGATCCCAGGAGCGGACCTACTCCACTCACCAGCCATGCTGTGGAGGCATCCCGCATACAAAAAAATAGGGGAAGATTGGCACAGATGTTAGCTCAGGGCTACTCTTCCTCAAACCAAAAAAGAGGAGGATTGGCAATGGATGGTAGCTCAGGGTAAATCTTCCTCACACACACACACACAAATAAATAAAAGAAGGACATTTTCTCCCCATGGCTCCATCACCCCCCCTCAAACTGCCCCCTCCCCTGCATGCGTTGTCTCTGCCATATATTTGTTCACGAAATCACCCTTTGGTTTGGCATTTTCTTATCCCCCACCATCTTGTGTATGTGGCTTTCTCCTTAAAGGCCAAGGCTGTGGAGGTTACACATGACATGCATGACAAGTTTCTAGTGTGAAAATATATAGAAGAGCGAGCCCAGACTATGAAACAGAAAGATCATGAACTCTGTGTGAGAGTTCTGTTGTTATTTAAAGATTGTGTGACCTTGGGGTAATTACATATCCAAGACTGTGCTTGGTTAACTATAAGATAGGAATAATAATTCACTTATTCACACGGTGTTTGCAAAAGTTAAATGAAGAAACACAGAGAAAGCACTTGGCATTTATTAAATGTCCCCAAATGGTAGTTATTAATATATCATTAGTAGATGCTTAATAAATATTTCTTGCTTCTGTTGCTGTCTCCTTTCTCCCTGGAGAATGAAGTCAGTCCTGTGATTCATCTGTCACAACTCCATGGGGGAGAGTTCCTCTCCTCTGCTCTCTACTGGCGCATTGCACACTTGGGCATTTATGGTTGCTGGTGAATACTGGTGCGTATGTTTTTATGTTTATGGTTTGTGTCCTAAACTCTAGTGTCAAGTTCCTGAAGTGGGGCTCCTATTTTACAGCGTTTGAATTCCTACTGGCCTGCACAGGGTCCCAATCATAGTAGATGCTCAGTGAATATTTGATGACACAGATGAGTGAAATTGCACCTTAGAATATAATCAGACGCAGGCTGGGATGGAAATACTCCCCGACCCTTCACCCTATATTCCACTCCCAGCCCTGCCCTCCTCATTCCCTATACGGCCCTAACCCCACCCAAGCTGGGGCCCTCTGTGGTAGTCGAGGCTGGAACAGATTGCTGTGCAAATACTTGGCAAAGTAACAGTCTATTTGTGGATAAGCAGAAACTGGCTGTGTTCTCAGTAGAGTTATGAACTGTCACTATTAACACCCATGAGTCACTAACGTCATGGTGGGCTGAGTGATTTTTCTGCAGGCTTATAGGGCATGTTATACTAAAAATGCCACTGCCCATCTGTCTAATTGGTGCCTGTTCCACTGATGTTGCAGATATTTAAATGAACTTCCTCCTTCATGACCAAACACACAGGAGCTTTACGTAATCCCCGGACCCCACGTGTGGGTAAGATTGAAGTATTCGGTAATGGTGGTTTTTCTTTTCATGGTTCCCAGGACAAGCTACGGTATGATGAGAGAAGTTAAGGAGGAAAATTAAGAAAATAAACTAATCTTGTGCTCTACCCCTAAGCCAGATCATTGGCCTCACATCCTAGAAATGGAAGCAGTGAGGATTGGATGGGTATAGATGGGTTGAATGGCCCTTAACTCAGTAGAATTTCAGCCCCCTAAAACTATACTTCAATGATTATTCTGCTTCATGTCCACCTTCTAAATCACTCACAAATTTCTCTTGTGACCAGCTCTACCCCAGGACACATAGGGAAAGGGAATTATGGGAAACATAGTTCCAGCTTCGCTAAGTGGATACAGTACAAAGCCACCACAGCTAGTGAGCTTGGTTAGCTCTTCCAAAAAAGAAAATTCTAGAGGAGAGAAAGAGAAAATATAAATCAAATCTCTCAATTGTAAAAGTAACTTCCTCCCTTCGTAAATAGTAAGCAATCTGTGGGTAAGACTTTGAGGTGACGTGAATATCCCGATGCCCAACAAAGTTTACCCAGTGGTTTCACCACCTATTGATGATCCCTGCCTGAATCAGTTTTTTAAAATTGCCAGAATTGACCCAAATGTGATCAATGGGAGCCCCTTCAAGCCAGGCCCTGCAATGCTTTAACATGGCCCTTGGTCCTTGTGTATATCCTTTCTTTGGGCAAAACAAGAGATCTGAGGCTGAGTTTGTATTTTTCTGGCTTCAGAATCTGGAAAGAGACATTTCTCCAAAGAACTCTGGTCCCTTTTAGTGGAGAATGGTGTTTAAACACCAAGTGCTCGTTGCTAGGTGTGTGCTCATCACTATTGGTAGGTTATTGCACTTAGGGCTTTTCAATGAAAGAGATAGAAAATATATTTTAAAAATCATGAGTTCATACTGAAATTAACAATTCAAATTTATCCTTACTTTTTTTATTGTAAATTTTTATCTCTTTTCTCTCACAGTGAAAATCTTGTTTCCTAATAACATTAATATATGTTTATTTGCTTTATCCTATGATATACACAAAATACTTTCAGAACATAATACCATATTACTACAACTACCGATAAACCCACTAAGTAAAATTTAAGATTTATTTGCAGTTCTCTTGTCCTTAGAATATATATCCCACTAAGGATGTAGAGTATACAGTCTTCAAAAATTACTCGAATTAATTCTTTGTGTGGCTATGCTACTGAATTTATATAAAGTTAGGTTAGTTTTTTAAAAAATTAATAAACTTTATTTTTCAGAGCAGTTTTAGGTTCACAGCAAAATTGGGCAGAAAGTACAGGGACTTCATATGCTCCTTGGCCCCCCCACCACACACAACCTCCCCCAGGACTGACATCCTGCGTTACACTGGTGCCTATGTCACGATTGATGAACCTACAAGGACACATTGTCACCCAAAGTCTACAGTTTATGGTAGAGTTCACTCTTGGTGAACATCCTATGGGTTTGGACAAATGTATAATGAGCATTATAGTACACAGAGTAGTTTCACTGCCCTAGGAATCCTGTGTGCTCCACCTGTTCATCCCTCCCTCTCCCCTAACCCCAAGTAACCACTGATCTTTTTACCATCTCCATAGCTTTGCCTCTTTCAGAATATCGTGTATTGGAATCATGTAGCCTTTTCAGGTTGGCTTCTTTTACTTCGTAATATGCATTTAAGTCTCTGTGTTCTTTCATGGCTTGAGAGCTCATTTTTTTTTTAGTGCTGAGTAGTATTCGGTAGTATTGAATTGTCTGGATGTACCACAGTTTATTTAACCATTCACCTACTGAAGAACTTCTTGGCAATTATAATTTAAGCAATTTCAAATTTCAAATGTCTATAGTGATAAACATCCATGTGTAGATTTTTTGTCTGAACATAAGTTTTTGATAATAATATTTGAGTAAATACCAAGAAGTATGATTACTGGACCTTACGGTGAGATTATGTTTAGTTTTGTGAGAAATTGTCACACTCTCTTCCAAAGTGGCTGTACCATATTGCATTCCCGCCTGCAACGAATCAGAGTTCTTGCTGCTCCACATCCCTGCCGGCATTTGGTGTCAGTGTTTTAGATTTGGGCTATTCTAGTAGGTGTGTAATGGCATCTCATTTTTGTTTTAATTTGCAATTTCTTAATGACATAGGATGTTGAACGTATGCTTGTTTGCTGTCTGTATATCTTCTTTGGTGAGGTGTCTGTTCATGTCTCTTGCCCATTTTTTAATCAAGTTGTTTTCTTGTTGAGTTTTAAGAGTTTTTTGGATAACGGTCTTTTATTAGATGTGTCTCTTGCAACTATTTCCCCAAGTCTGTGACTTATCGTCTCAGTCTCTTGATATTATCTTTCACAGAGCAGAATTTTTCAATTTCAATGAAGTCCAGCTTATCGATTCTTTCTTTCATGGATCATGCCTTTGTGATGTACCTGAACAATCATCCCCATACCTGTTTATATTTTCTCTTATGTTATCTACTAGGAGTTTTATAGTTTGGCATTTTACATTTAGATCTGTGTATATTTAGTTAATTTTTACGAAAGGTGTAGGGTCTGTGTCTAGATTCATTTTTTCGCACGTGGATGTCTAGCTGTTCTAGCACTATTTGTCAAAAAGACTATCTTTGCTCCACAGGCTTGTCTTTGCTCCTTTGTAAAGATCAGTTGACTGTGCTATGTGGGTCTCTTTCTGGGCTCTCTATTCTGTCCCATTGATCTATTTGTCTGTTCTTTTGCCAGTATCACACTGTTTTGATTACTGTAGCTCTATAGTAAGTTTTGAAGTCTGATAGTGTCAGTTCTCTGACTTTTTCCTCCATATTCTGTTGGCTATTGTGGATCTTTTGCTTCTCTGTATAAACTTTAGCATCAGTTTGTCTATATTGACAAAACAACTTGCTTGGATTTTAATTGGGATTATGTTGAAACTATAGATTAAGCTGGGAAGAACCGATATCTTGACAATATTGAGTCTTCCTGTCTATGAATGTGTAATATCCCTGCATTTATTTAGTTCTTGGCTATCTGTCCTCAGAGATTTCCTCATATAGATCATTGTAGATATTTTGGTAGATGCATGCCCAAGAATTTTATTTTTTGGATGCTAATGTAAATGTTAATGTGCTTTTATTTCAAATTCCACTTGTTCATTGCTTTACATAGAAAGGCGATTGACTTTTTAATGTAACTTTGTCTCTTGCAACATTGCTATAATCATTTGTTAGTTCTAGAAGTTTTTTTGTCAATTCTTTTGGATTTTCTCCATAGATGATCATGTCATGTGAACAAAGACAGTTTTTTCTCTCTCTTTTTTTTTTTTTTGAGGAAGATTACCACTGAGCTAACATCCACTGCCAATCCTCCTCTTTTTGCTGAGGAAGATTGGCCCTGAGCTAACATCTGTGCCCATCTTCCTCTATTTTTATGTGAGACATCTGCCATAGCATGGTTCGATAAGGAGCGGGTAGGTCTGCACCTGGGATCCAAACTGGTGAACCCTGGACTGCCAAAGCAGAGCGTGTGAACTTAACCACTGCACCACCAGGCCAGCCCCAACAAAGACAGTTTTATTTCTTCCTTTCAAATCTGTATGCCTTCTATTTCCTTTTCTTATTTTATTGCATTAGCTAGGAGTTCCAGTATGATGTTTAAAAGCAGTGGTGAGAAGGGACGTCCTTTTTTTCCCCTAAGTTTGGTTAATTTTTGATATTTGTATTCAATTTTAGGTTTCACTTTAAAAAATCTCTATGCTTATCACTCTTATCCTTATCTCTTCCTCCCCATTCTCATCCACTCTTTCTTGGTGATTATTTGCAGTTAGTTCTGATTTATATTTTCTGTGTTTCTTTTTTGCAAAAGTGAACAAATAGGTATACTCATTTTTATTTTCTCTTCATTATTAAACAAAAGGTGGCATACTTTAGGTATACTCTTCTGAACCTGGCTTTATTCACTTCACAGTATATTCTGGAAATCATTAATATCAAGTCACAGAGATCTTTCACAGTCTTTTTCATTGCTGCATAATATTCTATTGTGTGAATCCACTTTGGTTGATTGAACCAGACTCCTCTGAATAAGCAGTTGGGCTATTTTCAGTATTTTGTTATCGTGAATAATGCTGCAGTTGAATAACCTTACACGGATATTGTTTTGTATTCTTAGAAGTATATCTTCAGGGTAAATTCCTAATAGTGTGATTGTTAGGTCAAAGAATAAAGGCATATATTGTTTTATTGGAAACCTGCCAAACTCCCCTCCATATGGGTTGTCCTATTTTTCACTTCTACCAGCAATATATAAGAAAGTTTGTCAGGCTGGCAGGCTGAAGATTCAGGAAAGAGTTGCAGTTTGAGTCCAAAGGCAGTCTGCTGACAAAATTCCTTGTTGCTTAGGGAAGTCAGTCTTTGTTCTATTAAGGCCTTCAACTGATTGGCTGTGGCTTACTCACATTACGGTGGGTACTCTGACTTACTCAAAGCCCATTGATTTAAATCTTAATCTCATCCCAAGAAACACCTTCACAGAAACATCCAGAATAATGTTTGACCAAATATCTGGGCACTGTGACCCAACCAAGCTGACATAAAATTAACTATCACACTTAATCAGTCGAGTGAAATTATTGAGCTCCGTAGATAGTGTCATGGAAAAAAAACAAACGATGGCTTGTTTTCCCATGGTCTCATCAACTGAGTATGTTCTCAAGAATTTGAATTTTTGCCGTCTTGATAGGTGAGAAATGGTATCTTAGTGTGAGTTCAGTTTGAATTTCTCTTATTATAGTGAAGTTGAGTGTATTTTCATGTGCTCAGACAGGCCCTTATTTCTTGACTAGACCATTACAGTGCCCCCTTGACTGGTTTCCTTGACTTTGTTCTCTTTTAATTTTTTGCAGTTCCACTAGGGAATTCTTTCTAAGAAAGCAATGTGATCATGAAGCACTTTTTGTAAAAGTCCTTCAATCATGTACATTGTTTGAAAAATCTGACTTTTTAGTATGGTTTACACAATTCTTTATGATCAGTTCCCTGTCTGCCTTGATTCCAGTCTCTCATTCCTATGTATCCTTGCTCCAGTCACTCCAAATATCTCTTTTTCTTTACCTACCATGCTCTTTCACATCTCTAAGCCTTTGTATTTTCCATTCTTTCTTCTTGGAATCCCCTTCCTCTTCTTCACCAGAAAACTCCTACCATCCTTCAAAGCCCAGTTCAAACATCTCCTTGATTAAAGTCTTTCTTAATTCCCTCAACAGAGCGGCTCATCTCTCTGGGTTCCTATAGGATTTTGCAGCACTGAGCCCTACAACAGCACTCATCAGATTGTGCTATAATTGTTTATTTTTAAGTCTGTCTGCACTACTCTTTGAGCACAGGGACTTATTTAATGTGTCTGTTCTCAATTTCAAGCACAGTGCCAGGTATATAGTGAGTACTAAATGAATGCCTGCTTAATGAGCAAATAAGTGATGAGTAGGATTTCATCCCTCCTGTTTTCTGATGGTATAAAATTGTATATTTTTCTCTCCCCCGTGCTTTCCTTTTTCTAGGATGCTAATGTATAGATTTAGCAGGCAGTAAGTATGACCCGGCTTATGAGAGTTTCACAGCTTGCCACCACCCAATCTCCTAAGCAAATTTCCTTCAGCAAATGATGGGTCACCCAATTATTGAACCTTAGAGCTGGAAGAGAAGTTGAGGAATTCACTGATTCTTGGGGACTCATTTGATTCTCTTCAAGGTAGGGCTTGAGCTTCTGATCCGTGGTAAGTAGGAGAGGACATTGTGTGATTTTAGACTTCCACATCAGCAGAGTGCACGCCTCTCTTTTCAAATATGTGCCCAATAGTGCTTGAAATAAATCACCATGATTTTCGACAAGATGGATGATAGGCATGACATGGGGATTGAATTTTAAGGTAATGAAGTAGATATTTCTTTCCAGGTCAGACCAAGTGCAAACGCCTTGTCACCAGCACTATCCTAACTACTTGTAGATCTTTTTGATGAAGATATGGTTTAGATAGAATTAAAATGTCTGGAGAACACAGTTGAGGGTGTTTTACCCACCTATCCCTTTTCATCATCTGACTTCAAGTACTAATCTATGTCACCCACACTAGCATGATTCAAAAAAATTGGAATTTGACTCTCATGCCCCGAAGTCCATCAAGATAGGGGTTCCTCCCCAATATTAAGAAAGGTTTATTGAGCCATTTTTAAAAAGTAGCACTCTCCCCACCCCTGGAATCAATTTGTATGTATTTGTCCTGTTCTCTGCTCCCTCCGATGTAAATAGATAAACTGTTACACAGCCCCATAAGAGAGACGACTTAGCAGTTTGGAGTGGGGCTGATGCTGTGTCGCACACCAGGGAGCATCTGTTGTCATACGTCTTTGATCTTTAACCAAGTTTGTTGCTCTTACCCTGAAGAACAGCACAACCTGGAAAACTGCCCAGAGAGATGCAAATTGAGATTTACATTCAGTTTAGGATGTAATTTATTCAAACAGGTACCATGCCTGATACTAGAGAGAGGGCATGATCCTTGCTTTCATGGAGCTAATTTTCTACTGGGGGAGCAGAAAAATAAAGCAAATGAATAGATAAAAAACAAACACAACTTAAAAATGTTATGAAGGAAGCAAGTAAGAGGATGAATTAGAGAATAATAGAGGTGACTTCCTTTGGATGGTTGGTGGAGAAGGCCTCCCTGGGGAGGTGATATTTTTGCTGAGACTTGAAGGACAGGAAGGGACCAGCCAGAGGAAGGGCTGGACAAGAACTTTCCATGGATACGGAAGAGCACATGTAAAAGCCTGAAGCAGCAAAGATGTTGGCTTTTAAAAGGGAACTGAAGGAAAGGAAAACAGGGAGATTGGAGCTTAATGAACAAGGAAGAGAGTGAACACAGCCAGAGGTGGTTGGAGAGCAGGCAGGGGTCAGATCCAGCAGAGGCTAGGAGGTTACTGTTGGAGTTTGCACTCCATTCTGCGGGTAATGGGAAGACATTGTAGGGTTTCACATGACCTGATAGACTCTTTAAGGAGATCACTTTTAGTGCCCTGAGGAGAATAAATTGGAAGGGGGCAGGGTTGGAAAGGAGGCCAGTAAGGCTCCTTACTGTGTTACTGGGAAGAGGTACTGGTGGCTTGTTTTAGGATGGTGGTGGCAAAGACGGAAAGAAATGGGTGGGTCAAGAACTATTTTGGATGTGAAGTTAATGGGTCTTAGTCAGAGATTAGATATTATGGGAGGGGAAAAATGGAGGAATGAGCAATAATTTCCAGGTTTCTCAAGTCTTGAGTAACTAGGTAGCTGGTGGTACTTATATGTCCTTTTTTTGAATTATTATTATTTTTTTTACCAATATTTATACATATATGTTTAAAAACCAAAAAGTACTAAAAAAGTATAACTCAGAATACAAGTTTCTTCCTATCCCCACAGTTTTGCTCCCCAGAGGCATCCATCTGTACTCTTTTAGCTATTTTTTGGCTAAGTTTCTAAGTTTTTAGATAATATGGGTGCATTGCTATTTTCCTTAAATGCCTGTTGATCCTTGGCTGTTTACTGACAGTTAAGAGAGACCTAGCGCATGGGTTAAACCTGTGTTTGCACGGCAGGGCCTTGCTCTTGGCGACTAGGAGGCCTCTCTGGAGAGAGAAGAGGCAGTGAACGAGCCAAATGTCAGTGCTTGAAAGTTGTTTCTATGGGGCCACTCAGTTTCTCCAGGGAAGAAAATTCCAATCCCTTGCCTGGGAACTCGCCTTTGCCTCCTATTGTTCTGAGAGCATGGCAGGGGAAGGGGCTGTGGCTGCTTTCTACTGTAGAACACACAGACTTTCTATTAGTCACCTTCTTTTCAGCTCTGCACCTGGTTCTCACCCTCCTCTGTGGCTGGTGGCTAGAGCTGGAGCACCAAGCTTCAATTTCGCCAAAAACTAAATGTCTAGTCTCCTGGCTGGTTTACGAAAGGAGTTTGGTCACTTTATCCTGAGGGTGGAGGGGTGGGGAAACTCAAGAAATCCAGTTTTGAACATGTTATGAGATATTTACAAGTAGAGCGGTGAAGTATGTAGTTGGGTGTACAGTTTCAGGCTCTGAGCAGAAGTCTTATTTGGAGAGAGACGCCTGGAGTCATCAGCACTGGAGGGTATTTAAGGCCGTGGAACTAGATGCCATCATTTGCGACGGTGTGGAAAGAGGTGAGACAAGGGCACAAGACCCGATCCTGAGGAGCTCCAGCAGGGGAGCAGGGAGCCTGTGGGACAGGAATGAAGGAGTTGGGAAAGGGAGGGTATCCTTTCTGAGTGAAGGGAGAGAAAAGGCCTACCTCACTTTGTTTGGAAAAAAACTAGTAGCTGAAAACCCAAATGTCCATTGACAGATGAATAGATAAGCGAAACGTGGTATGTGAAAACAGTGAAATATTATTCAGCCTTGAAAAGGAAAGAAATTCTGACACATGCTACAACATGCCTGATGTTATACTAAGTGAAATAAGCCAGACACAAAAAGGACAATTACTGTATGATTCCACTTATATGAAGTACCTAACATAGTCAAATTCTAGACAATGAAAGTAGAAATGGTAGTTGCCAGGGGCTGGGAGTGGGGAATGGGGAGTGGGTGTTACACGGGCACAGAGTTTCAGTCCTGGAAGATGAAAAGGTTCTGGAGGTGGGTGGTAGGGATGGTTGCACAACAATGTGAATGTATCTAATCCCACTGAACTGACAATTTCAAAATGGTAAATTTCATGTTATATATATTTTACTGCAATAAAAAAAAGATCTTAGAAAGTATCGGATAATGCTAATACTGATGAAATAAAACAGAGTGGTACAAAAAACTCAAAACCGGTAGCTTAGAAAAGGTACCAAACCTTGTAAACCTGTTTTGTTGGTTTAGGTTGGTGCCTCCTCCCTCATAACTGGTCTCGCCTACTCTTCATGGTGGTTTGTTTAGTGGTTATGAAGGTGGGCATGGTGTGGGGAGAAAAGGTGAGCGTAAAGAGAGCTGGAGAAGACACATCTGGGGAGGGTGAAGGTGTGGGGAGGAAGGAAGAATAAAGGTAGAAGGAAGGACCAAGAGACTGAGGGAGAAAACCTGCTAAGCGTGACAGCCAGGCAAGAGGACAAAGGCAGGCCAGCCCCCTGTTGTCCTGGGCTTGCTTCACAACCATGTGACAAGGACTCAGGATGTAGATCCACAGAGCTAGACAGCACAGCTGAATAAGGGCGAGGTAAAGTCACTGACGCAGTGTCTTTCTGTGCCTGCAGAACCTGATTCTGTGAAGTGGACGTGCTACAAACGAATGAGGTGTCCTTTCACTCCTGCAATCGTATTTAACCACAGGCTTCTTATATGAGGCAGCGTCACGTGGAGAGTTGATGAAAAATACGCACGGATATGTCTCTGAGCTCTGTCACTACTTCACACTCCCAAGGAGCATGCATGGGAAGCATGGTTTTGCAGTACTGCACAGAAGAGAATCTTAACAGAGATCCATGATTTTTCTAAAACACTTATTTTTATAACACGGATAGTACTTGTTTACCTAGAGAAATTAGGAAATAAAGTTAGGCAAAAAGAGGAAAATTAAAACCTCCCCAAATTCCATGCCCTAGAAATAACCACTGTTATCAAATTGCTGTACTTCAATTTCTATTTTCTCGTTCCTTGAATCTGCTCAGGCTTGGGACTGCTTCAACCAGTTGGGTATGGTAGAAGAGATGCTCTGTCATTTCAGATAAAATGCCATGCAGTGTCTTCTTGTTTGTTGGAACACTTGCTCTTGGGGCTCTGAGTTGCCTCTTGGAGGTCTGACTACTCTGAGGCTGCCATGCTGTGAGGAAGCCCCAGCCACGTGGCATGTTGTTCCACAATGGCAGCTGAGTCACAGCAGCCTGGGTGGCAGACAGGGAGTGAAGGGGCCTTCAGATGCTTCCAGCTCCAGCCACTTAAGTCACCTGCTGCCAGTCAGTTTTTCACACAGCTGGAGCTCCCGACGTCAAGGACAAGCGATAAGCCGCACCCCACCCCCTGCCCTGTGCCCCAGCCCCTGTCCAGTGCCCTGGCCAAGTTCGCGACCCACAGAATCTGTGAGCATCATAAGCTGAATGCGGTTTTGTGCCTCTGGGCTTTGGGGTGGTTCATTACGCTATTATAGAGAACTGGAAGTCCTAGCTATTCCGTTCCGTTCTCAGGGAGTAACACCATTACCAGTTTCTGGTGTATTCTGTCAAAGGTATTTCATTAATATAAAGTCACATCTTTTTCCTTTTAATATATTTTTAGTACCAATGGTTGTATACCATACACTGTGATTTTTTTCATTGAACGACATATCTTGAAGATTCTCCAACTATACAAATAGCGCTTCTTCATTCCTTTTTATAGCTGCATGATATTTTATTATATAAATATTTCATAATTTAAAGAACTAGCCCTATGTTGATGCACATTTCGATTGTTTTCAATCCTTTAGTTTTATAAACAGGTAGAAATTGCTGGGGTGGCATTTGTAACCTTTGTGACATTGACAAGCAGCTCTCCATGGAGGCTCCTAATAGAAGTGCCTGGGAGTAAGAGTTTCCTCAAAAATACAGTGTTTTGTCAAACTTTGTTTTAGATCTCTGCCAAATGAATTGATAGGAATGACATGTTCCTATAAATTATTTTGTTATTATCTATTTTATCATGAGTGAAGTTGAACATCTTTTCATATGATTCAGAGCTATCTGTATCCCTTTTTTGGGTGAACACTCTGTTTCTATCCCTTGCCCATTTTCCTACTGGGCTATGGTCTTTTTACTTTTTATTTGTTGAACTCTTTATATAGTAAAGATATTAACCCTTTGACTCTAATGTAAATTTAAAATATCTCTCCTCAGTTTTTTTCTTTTTGGTAACCTTTATTTTGCAAAGTTTTTCTTTTTCTTTTTCTTTTTTTTTGCTAAGGAAGATTTGCCCTGAGCTAACATCTGTGTCAGTCTTCCTTTGTTTTGTATGTGGGTTGCTGCCACAGCATGGCTGCTGACAAGTGGTACATTTCCGTGCCTGGGAATTGAACCCAGGCTCCCGAAACAGAGCATGCTGAACTTAACCACTGGGCCACAAGGCTGGCCTCCTACAATTTTTAAATTTTAATGTTGTCAAATTGCCTTTTTCCTTTAAGGTTTCTGAGTTTTATGGCATTCTCAGCATGTCAGTTAGGATTGCAAGTATCACACAACTGCAAGAAACCAAACACCTAAACACAGTGGCTCAAGTAAATAAGATATTTTTTTGGGGGTTCATAGTGACAAGTTTAGGGATAGGTGGTTGCTAGCATTGGTTCAGCTGTTTAATCACGTCAGGGCCAATGTCTCTTATTTTAATCTCTTGATGTTTCCCTCTTGTCCCATGATGATTTCTTTAGTACCAGCCTTTCAAAGGAGATGAGGTGCCAGTGTGTTTGTTCATTTTTACTGGGAAAGCAAAAAAATTTTGCCAGAAAATTTCCATTTAAGTGTCATTGACCAAAACCAAGTCACGTAGCCACCATAGCTGCAAAGGAGGCTGGGAAAGCGGAGAACAAGATTGCCATCATGACCCATCTTTGGGGGTTGGGCCTATTGCCACCCTGAACAGAACAGGGGTGTTATTTGGTTGGGAAGAAGTGGGGAAGTGGGTAAAGGATGTAATGCACAGACAACTCACAGTGTTTGGCACATTAGAAAGGACTTTCCCCACTGCAAGGTGATAAAAACAATTTCTACATGTTTTCTTCCCAGACTTCTATGGCTTAATTTTTCACATTTCAATCTTTGATTCACTTGGTTTTTATTTTATTACTAATTTTGGAATACAGATAAAATTTTTTCCTGAGATGACAACCCAGTTGTCTTAACACTGTTTATTGAATAATCCATTTTGTCCTTACTAATTTAAAATTCCAGATATACCTTTTACAAAACTCCTGTATGAATTTGAGTCAATTTCTTCATTGTCTAGTCTATTCTATTGATATATTTATGAACAGTACCATAATGTTTTAATTAGCTAAAATTTGGTAGAATAAACTTCTTTCTCTATTTTTCCCCCAGAATTATCCTGGCAATTTTTGCATGTTTATTCTCCAAATGAACTTTAGAATCACTTTGTCTAGTTCAAAAAAATTCTGTCGATATTTTATGAGGATGACATACATTTTAGATTAATTTAGGAGGAATTAACATCTTTAGGATGTTGAGTCTTCCTGTCTAAGAATATACACTATTTTTCTTTTGTTTAAGATTTTGAGGGGGGATTCCCTCAGTAGTGATTTACAATTTTCTTGCGTTATTTTAAAAGAGTTATTCCTATGTGTTTTATCTTTTGTTCCTGTTATAAATGAGATCTTTTCTCCCATTATAAATTCTAAGCAGAAGTTGTTTATATACATGGACTTTTGATTTTTGAATATTAATTTTGTAGGTAGACAACTTCAATTTCTTATTATTTATAATAATTTTTAGTGGATTTTTGTGCATTCTCCAGGCAAATATCATAGTATAACCAAATGTAACACATTTCATTTTTTCTTCTTGTCTAATTGATTCAAAAATACCTACAGAGTAATGTTAAACAGAAATAGAAATGGTGATAGTTGATGGCTTTGTCTTATTCATGAATTTAGTAGAGAATACATTTATGTATATTCTTTGCTTTATATATATGTATGTGTAATGTTGCATATGTAATGTTCTCAAGGAAGTTTCCATCTATTTCTGTTCTAAGAGTTTTTGACTGATGCCTTTTTAGAAACTTTATTTTGAGAAGTAAAATTAAGATAAAGCCCCTGAATTTTAGATTTATCCACCAGATGGGAGATATTCCAAGCGGTACAGAGGAAAGGTTAGTGAGAAAAAGATATCTTATCCCGACAGCAGTGTGATTACTAAGTTTATAAGAGGGTCAGGGGAATGCTTTCAGAATGCAGCATGTTGCAGTAAAACACATTTTTATTTACTGGTAAATTAGATCCATTTCTGCATTGCCTAGATGCTTAATCGTCAGAGTGAATCACTGCTCATAATTGAAGGTTAAATCCAACATGGTATATTTTGCAGTGACCCCATGTTCTTACACATACCTGCACTGCTTAGATCTTCCTGGAAAGAAATATATTTTTTAAAAAAAATTAATGTTTCCATTCATATTTGCTTTTTTGTTAGGGTCCTTAGAATCTGTAGAACCTTTCATAAAGCCTCCTTTTTGATGTGAAAAATCATAAAACTCCTGATTTGGAGTTAATGAAGGAGAAGAATGTAGAGAATGAAGGGGAAAAAAATAGTGTCTTTCCTTGCAGGGAAGGTTAATGTAGGCACAACAGTGCTGCCTGAAGACCATGGCCCCCTTTGATGATTTCAAGTTTGCAGAATCAATGTGTACTGTCACTGCTCTAGTATTCGCAAAGAGCCTGAATTAATGCTAACCCCCTCAGGTTGTGCTTTGACGCTTGGGAGGCAGATACAGGTTTTTGTGTTATTTTCTACTTCCTGGAGTGAGCTTTTAATGGACTTGAAACAAACAGCAGCAGCAAGGAATGAACAATGATTGAAGCAGGTTGAGTGACTAAGCACAGGTGACAGAGATGGGAGAGGAAGACCCAAGAGAGTTAGTGTTGATAAGGATCCCACATGCTTTACTGTCACTCAAGCTCTCCTGGGAGTTCAATGGATGTTACAGTATGGTCTGATTACCTCTCCCAGCAACCCGGGACCATAGGTAATGAGTAGAAAGGAAGCTCTCATCTTTGGTAGTTAAATGCTGGACATGGAACAATGAGAGCCCTGTTCTTCTAGCATTCCCCAGACACTGTACAATGGAAACTCCAGCCTTCTCTGGATTCCCTCTCCAGGTGAGGTGACACTGGCCAGGACTCCTCTTGCCCTCCTCTTCATTGAGTCAGCTTTGGTTTCCCCCTTGTGTTAGAGAAAGTGAATCCCACACTCTTTTTAATCACAATCGACAATACTGGCTTTGTGGATTCAGCTGTCTCTCCATGCCTGCTCTTGATGAAGGGTGAAAAGTGATAAGTTAGAAACCGGACCCACTGAGCTAGTTTGGCTACAAATCAATGACCCCAGGCAAACAAGTCTTATCAACTTTCATTAGATCAATTCTAATCCCTGAACTGTGTAATTCTTCCTGAGCTACAGTCCTTCCCATATCTCTAGATGCAAAGAAACATTGAAAAGAAACCTGCAGGTGTCTGGATGGGAGATTTGGGGAGGAATATGTCACTGATAGATGCAGGTTTTGGTGAGTGCTAATAGTGACATCTATTATATAGTTTTAAAGGTTCGGAGGGAGCTCAGGTTGCTTATTTTTGTAAAAGTGAAGTGAGGGTAAATGGGAAGGGAAGAGGAAAAATTCCCAGAAATTGAGTTTTTGAAGAAGAGAGATGCAGTTAGCACTTACCTGCTAATCACAGTTGTCATTATTACAATTGTAGCAGAACAGTGCCTCAAATCTTGAGATAAAGATTTTGGATAGTGTGGCTGCCCAGATCACACCTATGAATCTAGAGCTTCTGAGAGTGAGTAATTCACTCCACAGATGGGACACAAAGTCCCTCTCAGGCACTCTTAGACCATTTGTCTTAAAATTGAGTGTAAAACATAGTTCCTTTGGGAATCACAGTTAACTCCCACTTAATTAGA
The DNA here is from genome assembly GCF_021613505.1 of Equus quagga. Lineage (NCBI taxonomy): Eukaryota > Metazoa > Chordata > Mammalia > Perissodactyla > Equidae > Equus > Equus quagga. The sequence continues at coordinate 45,743,024 of NC_060267.1, forward strand.
TGGTATTGGGTATGAAGGAGAAAGTCTGGAAGGAAATAGAAGGGACAAGGAACACAAAGAAAAGATTATATAAATAGCAGAATCACTGAAGTATAACCCAATCTAGAGTCATCTTGTGGGGGGAGAAAACAATAATACACATGTTTCAGAGTCAGAAAAAAATTAAAAATATATAAATATGTTTAGTAAGCTAAAGAATTATAACAGTGGTAAAGCTTCTATCCAAAAAATGTTTAAATAAATTTTATAAAGTCATTCAACCAACACAATATTGAAGAAGAACAAAGTTGGAGGACTGACACTACTCAACTTCAAGACTCACTATACACTTACAGTAATTAAGACAGTGTGGTATTAGCAAAAGAATAGACAAATAGGCCAATGGAACAGAATAGAGATCCCAGAAATAGACCCACACAATATAGCCAATTGATCTTTACAAAAGAGCAAAGGCAATATAATGGAGCAAAGATAATCTTTTCAACAAATGGTGCTGGAACAACTGGACATCCATGTGCAAAAAAATGCATCTAGACACAGACTTTATATGCTTTACAAAAATTAACTCAAAATGGATCACAGACCTAAATGTAAATTGCAAAACTATGGAACTTCTAGAAGATAACGCAGGAGAAAATCTAACCCAGGATGACCTTGGGTTTGGTGATGACTTTTTCGATACAACACTAAAGGCACAGTTCATAAAATAAAGAATTGATAAGCTGGACTTCTCAAAATGAAAAAATTCTGCTCCATGAAAGACACTGTCAACAGAACAAAAAGGCAAGCCACAGACTAGGAGAAAATATTTGCAAAAGATACATCTGATAAAGGACTGTTCTCCAAAATATACAATGAACTCTTAAAACTCAGCAAGAAGAAAACAACTCAATGAAAAAAATAAGCCAAGGACTTTAACAGATGCCTCACCAAAGAAGATATACAGATGTCAAATAAGCATATAAAAGGATGCTCCACATCATATGTCATCAGAAAAATGCAAATTAAGACAATAATGAGACATCACTACATACCTATTAGAATGGCTGAAATCCAGAACACTAACACCACCAAATGCTGGTGACGATATGGAGCAACAGGAACTCTCATTCATTGATGACAGGAATGCAAAACGGTACAACCTCTTTGCGTGACATCTTGGCAGTTTCTTATAAAACTAAACATAGTCTTACCATATGATCCAGAAAGCATGGTCCATGGTATTCACTCAAATGAATTGAAAACTTAGGTCCACACAAAAATCTGCACACAGATGTTTATAGCAGCTTTGTTCATAACTGCCAAAACTTGGACGCGACTAAGATGTTCTTCAGTAGGTGTATGGATAAATAAGCTGTACTTCATCCAGACAATGGAATAATATTCAGCACTGACAAGAAATGATCAAGCCATGAAGAGGCATGGAGAAACCTTAAATGCACATTGTCACATGAAAGAAGGCAATCTGAAAAGGCTGAATACTATATGATTCCAAATATATGACATTCTGGAAAAGGCAAAATTATGGAGACAGTAAAAAGATTAGTGGTTGCTAGGAGTTAGGGGGGAAGAAAGGGTTAATAGGCAGAGCACAGAGATTTTTAGGGCATTGAAACTACTCTGTATGATACCACAATAGTGGATACATGTCGTTATATATTTGACAAAACCCACAGACTGTACAACATCAAGAGTGAACCCTAATGTAAACTATAGACTTTGGGTGATAATGATGTCTCGATGTATATTCATCAATTGGAACAAATGTATCACTTGTGTATAGCCAGTCCTGGTGATCTAGTGCTTAAGATTCAGTGTTGTCACCGCCCATGGCTAGGTTTGTTTCCCAGTAAGGGAACCACACCACTGTCTGTTAGCTGCATGTTGCTGTGATGCTGAAAGCTATGCCACTGGTATTTCAAATATCAGCAGGGTCACCTCTCAGTGGAGCGTCCAGACTAAGGCAGACTAGGAAGTAGGCTCTGGCTGCCTACTTCTGAAAAATTGGCTATGAAGACCCTGTGAATAGCAGTGGAGCATCATCTTATATAGCGCCGGAAAGCGAGAGGATGGCACAAAAAGACCGGGCAGGGTTCCCCTCTGCTGTACACAGGGTTGCTGGGAGATGCAATGGCACTAACAACAAACCACTGTGGTGAGCGATGTTGGTAGTGGCGGAGGCCATGCTTGTGTCTGGGATGAGGGTATGTGGGAAACACTATGCTGTGAACCTAAAAACTGCTCTTAAAAAATAAAGTATATTAGAACAAAAAGCAAAAAGTCATTCAAGACTTGAAATAGTAATTTCAGTTTTCTGAAAATTTTATTTACACTTCTTGTCAACAATATGACAAATAAATTATTTCTTATTAAACAGAATTTTGAATCCTGAAAATAATGAAAACAGGATAAATTTGAGGATTTTACTAAATATTCTAGTTTTGGGTCTCACTAGGGCTACAGAGAATTTTACAAATATGAGTTAGGGAAGAGAGTAAGAATATTCTCCTTGTTAATTCCCTATCTACTTAGGGAATATATGTTTCTTTTTTAGAAGAAAGAAACACATTCTCTCACCTTTTACTTCCTAGATTCTCTCTCTGTTACTGATTTATATTCAGGAAAAGGTAAGAATGGGCTGGGCACTCTCAGAGCTAAGCTTTAATTGTGATTTGTGTCAAGGAGCAAAGATGAAGAAGTTACTACTGTAAGGAACTCCATAGGGGCTGCATTTAGATACAGCTTACTCTGCCTTTTTTTGTTGTTGCTGTTACCTGGGGTGTGTCTCAGCTGAGGACTTGAGTAGAATCTGGGCTGAGTTTATGTGTAGCTGAGGTTAGGAATGTTGGCTCACTGGCAAGGGTTGAGTTTGGCAGAGGCTGGAGGTCACCCCATGGGAAGACTAGTTGTAAGGAGTTAGACCCCAGGAGCAAGTAGAGAAGCAAGGTGGAGTCTGAAAGAAGATTCTAGTAGGTGACTCATAGTAACAGCCATAGGTCAGTTTCAGAGACAGAGATAGGCCATACTATGCACAGATGTTGCTTTCTCAAAATTGGGTACATCATTGCCACTTGAGCTGAATTCCATCACAGCATTTGCACCTGTTACTCTATCTCTGTTTCTAAAGGGGTAAAAAAGTATATAGTTTATGACAGGGAGAAAAAAGATGGCTGTGGGGATATAGGGTCCGCCTATATAGTGGGACTGACTCTAGTCATTGCTAAACCAATCAGTCTAACGAGTGACTGGATAACTTGACTGCGTGGAGTACAACCAGGAAGAGGTCAAACTTGTTTAGAATGCATTGTCAACTCTTTGCCTTTTCTTAGGTACCATGCAGGTGAATCTTGCCAGTGGAAAGCCCAAAGGACTCTTGGAGGGATCGAGAAATGACAAAAGTGCACTTTAAAAGCAATGTGTTTACATTTGATCTCTTCAATCTATTGAATATTTATTGATTCGCTAAGAGAAGGTCTTGGGTGTAATGGGATCTCTTTACTTTGTTGGGACTGATTTTGGTTTCCCATGTCCTCAAACTACCAGCTGTTCCCTTCCTCCAACCAGACAGCACTGCCTTAGAAATAGGACCTCAGCAGTCGTCCTGTGGTGGTGTGGAAGAGCCTAAACCTCTTGGGAGCCACACCCAGCTTTCCCATCTTGGGGTGCTCCCTCCTTCCATCCCTCCTTGTCACTCACCCCCACCCTGTGTGAGTTCTTGGCTGTTGATCCATGCACGGCTCACATCCCAGCTTACCACTCCACTTCTGGACTCGGTGATGTGATGATCAGATCAGCTTTCTGTCCCAGTTCATTCCTTCAGAGCTCCCACAGGGACAGCTAGGTCTTTTTCCCTCTTCTCTGAGAGTATTTCCCAGATGCAAGGGCAATAAAGCAGAGATGATACGAGTCAATTGTTGTTCTTCCTTCCTGGACCTTAAGAAATTTGGGGTGGGATGGAAAGCAGCAAAGAAATATGTAAATAATTAGACATCAAGTCAGAATCCAAATGATCATCATTGGGACCCAGTATACTCATAGAAACAAGTAGTCAGTCAATCAATCACTATTTACCAGAGCTAATTTGAGGCTAGTTGTGGTTTGGAACTTAGTTTCTGGGCATATTCAAAATAGATAGTCTTCTCTCTGGCTGATGCACTTTCATGGAGTGCCCAATATGGCGGAGAGAACTACAAGAAGAAATGGAGCAGTAGCTTCTTGTGAGGTGATCAGAGTAGTCTCCCCTTATCTGCAAGGGATACATTCCAAGACCTGCAGTGGATGCCTGAAACCATGGATATTACTGAACCCTATTTATGCTACATTTTTCCTATACATACATATCTATGATAAAGTTTAATTTATAAAGTAGGCACAGTAAGAGATTAACAACAATAATAAAATAGAACAATAGTAACAGTATACTGTAATAAAAGTTACCGTAGATCTTAGCAACCTTGGCATACAATTTTTTTTCTTTCCTTATTAAGTCAAGAACCTTAGCTTTTTCTCTTAAAGGAAACACTTTAACTGAGAACAGTCGAGCTGATAACCAAGATGGCTGCTAAGTGACTAGGGCAGGTAGCGGATACAGTGGATACGCTGGACCAAAGGATAATTCACGTCCCGCTGGGACAGAGTGGGATACTGAGAGATTTTATCACACTACTCAGAATGACCTGCATTTTATAACTTACTGGTTTACTTCCGGAATTTCCCATTTAATATTTTCAAACGGTGATTGTGGATAACTGAAACTGGGGAGAGCGAAACCACAGATAAGGAGGGACCTTATCCTGGTAATGGACTCTCATGATGGATGCCTTAGCTATGTCACATACTCCCAAGTCACGCCATTGTTTTTCCCTCTGCTGCAGAATTGAACGTAGGGGAGTAGGCATGGAGGTTCACAAAGCATCAGCATGCTTTACTTAACTGTGAAACAGACAAACAGAACTTTTGAATGGAGAAGTCTGGTTCTGCCTTTGGATGCTACATGTCTGACTCTGAAGTTTGAGCTCCCAAGACGTCAAGTGTTTTATGGCTTTCGTATGGACTTAATGATACTTAGATGGACCGGGGAATGACAGAGATGTCCTTTAAAAGCAATGTGTTTATATTTGATTCATTCAATCTAATTTATTAAGTTATTAAGAGAAGGTCTGGGGTTTAATGAGATCCTTTATTGGATATGAGCAGCCAAGATTTGTAAAAGAAAGAGATTGTTTACAACATAAAAAAAGAACTGACCAAAGGCAATTCAAATTCTATTTGGGAACAAATAAAATTAAGCCCTCGATCAATACTTGCCCCTCAAAGTATGCTTCAGAATCTGGTTGATTTATTGCTCTACATTGCAACTCATTGAGATTTTATACCAGGAGCACTATTTCTCATCCTACCTCTCTGTGCTCCTGAGAGATCAGCAATCCTAGAACATAGAGCAGAATCTTTCAGTCTTCAAACAGAACAAATGATTGAATTCCTGCTCCTTTCCAAATGATATAGTAGACATCTACCACACGTTATTTCATTTAATCATTACACAACAACTAGAGGAATTATGTATTACCACTATCTGACAGAGAGGTAAGTGGCCAATGCCAACCCCAAAGCCTTTCCCCAAAGGGAAAAGCAGTAGGGCCATTCAAGATGAGATTGTGGGCTGAGGGTGGGGAAAGGAGCAGTTTAGGTTCTAAAGGCAAAGCTTAACTATTTACAAGTTTGTATAGTGTCAGTTCTCTCCCACAGTATATAATCTGAAACCTGGGTGTCTCCAGGACCGTAAGTGCTGCCCATTATGAATTTGTTTGCTTTTCAGTCAGGTGCAAATTATCCAGTAATACGAAAAGCAACAATGAATTGTTTTGTCGGTTTTCAAAGTGTTGTGCTTTGGGCTATTTTAGAATACCTCAAGGGCCTAGAAAAGTGTTACTATTATTATTTGCTGGATTTGGGATTATCATGTCTATTTGATGAGTGAGATTGTTCCGTAATTTCCATTTTTGTATCATCCTTATAGGGTTTTGGTATCAAGGTTATGTTAGGCTTTTGAGTCAGGAAAGTGTTCGTTCTTTTTCTACTTTATGGACAATTTTATGTAAGATTGGGTTTTATGTTCCTTGAAGGTTTGGTAGAATTCTCCCATAAGATTTAGTCCCTGTCTCCCTTATTCTGGGCTCCAGTCACTCTTATTCAATCCCTTAAAAACTCCAGAATTCTCTTCCTCCTTGAGTACCTTTGGATGTACTGTTCCTCTGTCCACCCCACCCCCTACGCAGGCTTTTCCTAAATGTCACCTCCTCTGAAGCCCTTCTCTGCTTATCCTATCTCAGGCAGGTTTCCTCTCTCATTTGTTATCTCCGTTTCAGCATCATGAGTATTTTCTTGATAATAATTATCATGATTTACAGCTGATTTAGTGACTTGTTGGTTTGTTTATTTGCTTTATCAATGAAAGAGCAGGAGCTGTGTCTATATTTTTCACCCAAACCTTAGCCCAGTGCCTGCCACATAGCAAAAACTTAATAAATATTTGTTAAACAAATGATTGGTCATCCCCCATTTATTTAAATTATACATAAATCTGGAGAGTCCACTCAGCTCAGTGTTGCCAAATTTCTCTTCTAAGTTGAAGAACCTATTCTCTTTTTACAATTTGTCTTTTATCTTTCCTAGTGAGAAATCAGGTAGCTGAGTGTGCTTGAACCAAATTGTCTTAAATTATTTTCCAAATAAACTAGAGGGAATCTGGGGAAACGTATATACTACATCTTGTCATCCCTTTGACTTTTTTGACTTTTTAGGTTCTATAGTTAGCAAACTAATGCCTATTTCCAGAGGCTCCCATTTTGTTTATATCCAGTAATATATTTTTCCTTGAAGTCTACTTTGTCTAATATTAATATAGCCACTTCAGCCTTCTTATGCTTGCTGTTTGCATGGCATATTTTTCTGTCCATTTATTTTTAACTTATCCGTGTTCTTATATTTAAAGTGTGTCTCTTACAGACTTGAGTCTTGAGTTTCTTATCCATTCTGACAATCTCTGTCTTTTATTTTGAGTGTTAGATCTTTTACATTTAATATACTTATTGATTTGATTACATTTAGGTGTACATTTTGCTTCCTATTTTTTCCATCTATTCTTTTTCTCTGTTATTCCTTTCCTGGCTTCATTTGGGTTAATCAAATATTTCAACAATTCCATTTAAATGTATCTATTAGCTTTTTTTTACTTTTTAAAGTTATTGCTTAGACATTCCAATATATATTCCTAACTTTTTAGAGTCTTAGAGTTAATATGTATTATTGATGTAACGTGTAAGAACCTGGTAACCATACAGGTCCATTGACCACCTTCCCCATGGTCATTCATGCCTGAAGTGTCAAATGTATTATATCTCTTTATGTTATAAACTCCATATTACAATGCTATGACTTTTAATCTAATCTCATTTTATTTACAGTTTTGTGATTTTAGGCACTGTTCTACCTAACAGTTTCTGGGACAAGAGTGAAAACCAAGGCCCGATTTAGTCTCAGTGAGCTCCTTGTTCCTGAAACTGTCCATGTATATTTATAAATTGCTGAGCAGCCTTCAAGAAGCCACTTTATTGGAACGCCCAATTGCAGGCTTTCACCTAATAAACTAGATTTATTCACCCTCTTTTAAAATTTAAATTACAGAGAACATCTAAGCCTCCTTCCTGTCACACAAACCAGTTTCTTGTAGCTCTTCACGTAAAATCAAATATTTATGGTCTGCACTTTGTTATAACACTTTGGCATCAAGTTGCCCATGAAGTTAATCTTTTTTGTGTTTTTTTACGTTTCCTTCTGAGAGAGCATCTTATGCTTTCTCTACTTTCAGGATCTGTTTTTCTTAAGACTAAATTGTCTTTCCATGTGCGGTACTTTTCTTATCTGAACTCATGATTTCTTCTTTTCGCCTTCAGGTTTACCCTGTTGGTTGGTAGCTTTTGAGGACTGTTTTTAATTCTTTGCCTCTGATTCCTTGCTGAGGTGTTGTCCTGACTCTTTGTGCCAAAGCCAATGAACCATAGAGAAGCATGCTAGCTATGCCACTGTGTAGCTGTGTGACTTTAGGTCAGTCATTCAATTCCTTTGAGCTCCAATTTACATGAAATGATCTAAGATTGCTTTTATTTCTAATATCCTATGCTCCTATAGCTTGAACTGCACTTTTAGTGACACACAAACACTGCCCAGCAGGGGGTGAGGTTGGAGTTGCTATAGCAATATTATCGCCTGTTCACACACACAAGCACATACAAGTACATACAAACACACACATACAGTCCTCTCTCATTATCCTCCAACACTTCTGCTTTTGATCATCCTCATTCTTGAAAGCTGCTTCTGCATATCTCCTGATTCTTACCCCATATCTAGCTACCTGTTCCTTGCTCTTCGAATAGCCTCAGTGTTTGCATTCTTGAATCTATCTGGCTTTTACCTATTTCAGCTACCTGGTAACTCTCACAGCTCCACCTCAGCCTACTGAGTTCACCAGAGTTTTCCTCCTTAATCCCTTCGCCAGACCCTCTCCTTCCAGACGGCCTCACCTGGCATGGTGGACTTCCATTCTGCCACGTCCCTGGCCCTTCTCAGTATGTGAATGAACTGGGCTATATTCTTCTGGGTGACTGAATTCCTGAGAAAAGGCCATGGAAAAACCTGGAAAAGTTTATGAAGTCAGTTAGGAAAGAAGTGAGGTGGGACTGGCCCAAGGTGAAATGATAACTTAGGTGAAGTTTATTTTCAGCACTCTCCCTTATCACTTTCCGATTCATTTCCTTTCTTTGGTACCCTGCATGTCAAGACATCCAGTACTCTCACACTACTCCTTGCTGCCTTAGGAGACACCAGGGCACCCTCACCTAGTTCTTACTACTCCAGATTCTAGATCACAGCCATGTCCAACCCTGCCTTCCAGCCAGACTTACTTGTCCTGCGTTCACTCCTGGAGAGCCCTCTTTACTAGGCAAATCAAGAAACATCTGTGTCAAAGGCTGGCAGTGGTTTGAAGAGTGTCTTTTCCTGGATAACATGACAGAACGTGAAAGAAGGAACTGGAAGGTCTTGGTTTGAAACCAAGCTCTCCTGCTTTCTGTCTATGTGAACTTGACCAAGTAACTTACCCTCTCTTGAGTCTCAGTTTCTTTTTCCTTAAAATGAGAGAGAAAATATTTTTCATGGGGTTGTTACAGGGTTTATATATAGTGTATGCAAGCACTCTTTCTAAGTACTGTGAAAGTATAGAGATTTTTTACTCAGGATCCAAAAATGCTTCTCATCTTCACCATATACATTACTAACTGGGAAACGGGTTGGTTCATTTGGAAAAAGATAGATCTAGAACAGTCCCTTTGCTGAAGTTCCTTCTTTAAGAATTTTTTTCCTTGAATAAAGAAGGGAAAAAAAAGAGCAAAATGCAAAGAGGGAAGCTAGGTAAGATTTGGTGAGTGGAAGATAAGATTTTTGGACAGAAGATTTTGCATCCACCTATCCAGTCATTTTCTGGAGAAAGGACCCACACAGTTGAACAATAATGTGTACTATTTATTGAACTTCTACAACATGCCAGGCACTTTACATACATTATTTCCACTTTTCAAAGAAACTCTTCAGAACTGTAGAGAAGGAAATGGTTATTCAAAGAAGATGAGTGATTTTTATAAGGTTGCATCGCTGCAGGCTGTACAGCCAAGTTCCAAACTTAGCTCTGTCTCATCCCACAGCCCGTGCTCTTTTCACAGACCCCCCGATCTCACTTCTCTGAGGAAGCTTACTGATCCATCTCAGAAGTTACACACCACCCAGGACACTTGGATCTTCTTCAAAATAGGTTGAAAAAACAAAGAGCAGACATGTTTCAAAATAATTTGAAGTTGACTGGCCTGAAGGCCTTGGGCTAGACCAGTTGGAACTGTGCTGTGTCTTGAGCAGTCTCCCAGAACAGGGTCCTCTGCGGAGTACCAAGTAGAGAATGTGCTTTGGCAAGTCCAAGCCCATTCAAAGGTTGGCACCCAAAATTATGAAGCGAGGGAGACAAAAGGAGCAGCTACATCATGACACCGTATAATTATTTTACACTGGTGTAATTCCTGCTTCACTGTGGTTCACCCATTACATGTCTGAAATGGAAGAAGCCTTTTGTAGGTAAGTGTAGAGTTGAATTGCGTATTCTTCATGGCAAAAGTCTCAGCTGAGTGGCCTGGTCCAGGAGTCTCTGAAGTTGCCACCTCTTCCTCTACTCATGTCGAATTTGAGTCTTGAGTCTACACTCCTCATGGGAAAGGACTCAGTGGTCCTCAAGGGTGGCTTTCCTTTGTATGTGGCCAGATACCATGTCATCATTGGCACTCAGGCAATGATTGAGGATGACCATGGTGGGGAATGCTGGGAGCAGGGGGAGAGAATGAAGCATCTCCTATAAAGGAGTTTTATTTGAGTGTTTAAAACTCTGATTACACCTAAGCAGGCAAAACCAAAACCAAAATTTCCCTTTCAATAGAAAGCCTTCGGTTTGGGGATGAAGCCATCTCTGGAGTTTTCCATGTTCTCCCGGGTTTCCGTAGGCAGGGACCCAGTTTTGGGGGCTGTAAGGGAGGGGAAAGGAAAGAGTTCCAAACTGAATTGCCCAAAGCAGGTTTCAAATTCCTGGAGAATTTGCATTCATCTGCTGATTTGACTAACCAGCTCCAACTGATGCAAATAGCATACGCAGGCTTTCAGTAGGAGAAAGAGGCTGGAGCAAGGGGAGGAGCTTGTAGACTCTAATCTTGGGGGAGGCTCCTCTTTTGGGAGGCTGGCAGAGGTAATATGTTCTGACTTCCCAGGTTGTGTTTCAAGGTAATCTATTTTGGTCAAGGTCTTGACTAAGGGCCATATGTCTCTTGAGGAGGTAAAGTGGCAAGTCAGTTGATTAGAAACAAAAGATCCAATATCCCTCAGCAGTTGTCATTGGGTGATTTTCCCACTTGGAATTCTATACAATGAAAATTACAGAAATTTATTGTTGGAAGGGCAGTGTGTATGTGGGTTGCGGAGAGGGTTTGGAGGGCAGGAAGGAGGGAAAGGAACTAACATGGATGTGCTAGGATTGTTACACGTTTCCTTCATTGAATCATTTCAACGGTGCTTTGAGGAAAATAATTCTCCAAGAAACAAGAGCCCAAACCTTCAGTGAATTGCTTGAGATAGTGGTTAGATGGGATTAGAACCCAGTACGGCCTCTGTTCGTCCTATTGTCCTGTACGAAGATTCATCTCTGACTGGTCATGTTCACTTTTCCCTTTTCCAACAGGAAAGCAGGAGTCCAGCAGTGAGCAAGATGGATAGGAGCAACTCATGGCTGGACCTCCCAGTTTCCCAAAGGGCCAGACGTCCAGGGCTTTATGACGTAGCTCCCTCATGTCTGGGGTTCTCTTCAAATGCAATGTTCTAATTTCCCAGTCCCCAAACTGAACCCAAATCACATTGTTTTGTGCACACGTGAGCCAAGCCAGGACTTCCTTCACAAGAAGGAGAAAACAAAATCAAGGAACTTCGCAAACCAATTTTAAATAGAACAAAACCTACACATTTCCTAAAGCTATTGAACTGGAATGAAACCAGATCAAAATATCCTCAGTCAACCTGAATCAAGCCAATATTTCTCTTGGGTTGAGTCCATTGCCACAAGTAAATATCACTGAGTGCTCAGGTGCTCATGAGGCTGAGAACCTGGCCCATGAGGACACCGGGCTGAGGGCCCTGCCTCAGACAACCAGGGGGTGTGGGAGGGCTTGGGGAGCCCCTCACCCGGCTGGGGCTCTGACCCCTCATCTGTTGCATGGTGTTTGAACTAAAACAAAAGCAGTCAAACTTTTTTCAGAAGGTCTCTTTTTGGGGACTCTTTGATGTGTAGAACCGATGAAGGCAGAGCCTCTCTGGGTGAAGCAGCAGTAGGCGGCTTAGTCCATGCAGAGTAAAGTCTAAAACTCATAACAGGTACTATCTCATGTGCCCTGCCCTTTCTAAGCCCTTTCTCTGTAATCACTCATCTAATCCTCATAACCATCCTTCTGAGGTAGGGACTATTATTAGCATCATCCCAATTTTACATTTGAGGACACTGAGATACAGAGAGGTTAAGCAAATTGCCTGAGGTCATACAGCTAGTGAGAGGACCGGTGGGGTTTGGTTGAGGCGTTCTGACTAGGGTTGCACTGGCTAACCACTCTGTTTTTGTGCACTCTCAGGCCAGCCGGCCAGCTGTGTCCAGCGCCAGTCTATGTAAGGGGTGCAGAATCAGAATGGAGTAAATCAGAAACTTGGTACCAGTGAATTCAGGTCTCTACCTAAGATTCCTGATGTAATTAACAAAATGAAAGTTGGACGTTGAAGCTCAAGTTCAGAATCCTCAGGTGGACAAAACCAGCATCCGTGCTGGTGCTGCCCTATCTCTGATGGCACATTTGCTCCTGACACCGCAGGTCACATGTGGAGATTGCAGGCTGTTCCCCCAGCCCTGAGGCTCACTGTCTAAAAGTGTCGCTTTACCTGTAGTTGCAATAGGCTGAAATTTGGAGACCAAACGATTCAGCGTGTAACACTGTTTACCAGGAATGAGAAACGTATTTTACTATCTAATTTTAAAACCTTTTAAGATGCCTCCCAAGAGGCTACCTAGTTCAGAAATTCACAAAAGGAAAGGGAAGAGGAAAGATAAACTACAGAACAGAGACAAGTGTTTTGTCAACATGACAGAAGAAATAACTTTAAAACACGTTTTGAAGATGGTTTCATTATGGCAGACATGTAATATGTCTCTGTCTTTTGTGTGTGAGTGACTAACAATACCCAGTTCTGAAGGGAAAGATAACTGTCTTGCAAGATAGTTTTAGATAAAGTAAAAATGTGATCTGCTCAGTGCATGTACGAAATTTCTTATTTTGTACAGAAAAGAGTCACATTTTCTCCCAGTCTGTACCTTGTCTTTTCATTTTCTTAATGGTGTCATTTGAAGAGCAAGTTTTAATTTTGATGAAGTCCACTTTGTCAATTTTTCTCTTCTTTCATGGATTGTGTTTTGGGTGTCATATCTAAGAAATCTTTGTGTAACCCACGGTCACAAGGATTTTCTCTGACTTCACTCCCTCATTCAAAACACTTATTAAGATGAGGCACCAGGCAAGGGGCGGGTCGTGTAAAAGTGGGTCAAACACTCTCCTCCCCTCCGAGAGCTCTAGTGGGGGACCGAGGTGCACGAGACGTCCATTGCAGGCAGGCATTCAGCTGCTTTGACGGAAGCGCTTGCAGATGGGACACCAAAGAGGGAGAGCTTAGCATGCCCACAGCCAACAGAGGAACCGAAGGTCAACTCAGGGGGTCTCATGTGGGATCTCACGACCAAACTCTGGTTGAGGAGAAAGGCAAGAGACCCTCGGAGGACTCCAGAAGAGTGTTGTTAAGAGGGTTTAGGGAGAGAGAGAATAGTCTTCTGCTGTCTTGGAAGAGATTAGGCAGAATTTTGCTCGATGGTTTTTAATAGCAGATATCTACTCTTCAACCTAGCAGGGCTGAGGCCTTATTAAAAAAAAAAAAAGTGAATCTGTAAGTTCTGACAGTGAGACCACTGCTCCAAGATTGTCTGCTTTTAATGTTGATATCTTGGAGTATCTGCTCATCTATCCTATTTTCTTTTGGAATGACAAGAATGGCATCGTCAGTTTCTGCTTGTGATGATCAAGCTGCTAGAGGCTAGAAGAGACGCAGTGATGCCAGGCATTCTCATTCTCTCCCATAGGGATGGTGATCATGAGGCATCTGGTCATGAGTGCCTGTATTAAGGTCTGGTACATGCATAGCTGTTCCTTTGCTTGGCAAAGAGACTTTTGATCATGGTGTTTACTTTACTCTTGTTGCTGCCCTGAAAGGAGAACAGCAAACTGCTTGCAGAGCGGGGTTGGCTCCAGGGACTATTCCAGGGAGAAACTGGGAAAGGAATACAGCAAACAGAGAGGCCAGCTCAGTTTTGCGTTAGGGTCCGAATCTCAGGGCTTGAAGGGAGATCATTCGTCTCTTGCTCCTCGAAGTGTGATCTGAGGACCAGCAGCATCAGCATCGCTGGGGAGTGTGTTAAAAATGTCCAATCTCACGCCCCACCCAGAGAACAGGGTAGAGCAGATCTTCTGCCTGTTCTTCCCCAAATGGTAATATCACGGGCAAAATCTGCTTTTTATCAAGATCCCCAGGTGATTCACAAGCACTTTCAGGTTTGAGAAGCAGGGGTCTAGTTCAATGGTTCTGGAGTCCCCTGCAAAAACCCAGGCTAGGTGATCATCTGGGCTCTGCCTAATAAGTCCAGGGACAGCCAGCCAAGGTCAGTCGGCAGATGAGAAGGATCCTTTTGTTTTTCTTTTTAGATTAGGCTGGTTAGGCAGATAAGTCGCAAATAAATTGCTGTGCTCTAATTTGCAAGGGCAGGTCAGCTGTTAGAGTTACCTTTGAAAACAGCTCATCTTTGTAGCAAATGGAATATTTAAAAGGTTTGGAGGAAGCAAGAAGAGGACTTCAGTATGTGATTCTGTGTCCATTTAGCCTCATTCCATGGTACATCCAGAATTAGGAAAAATGCACCATTATTGTGCGTACGTAGTATTAAGGCAAATTAGTTGTCATCAATTAATCTGTGTACTTATTGTTAAAATGGCCACAGACTTTTTCCATAAGGTGAACAAATTGATGCTGGCAGCAGTTCCCAAACTTTAGAGTGTTTCGGAATCACCCAGAGAACTTGTTAAAATAGAGTACGAAGCCCCACAGCCACGGTTTTTGATCTAGTTTATAGGGTGGGAACTGATAATTTGCATTTCTACCCATCCCCAGGTAATGCTAATACCGGGTTACAGAAACAGTAGCATTGGATGAGTTTTTAGGGCTTCAGGAAATATCTAGACCCTTATTATTTGATACTGTGCTCTGATAATATGGAATATAGGGCCAAATTTCAGCAATCAATGGTCATGGGAGACAGAGTACCTAGGACAACTTAAATACAGAAATGACTTCACAACATTCTGAGACCACTGATTTCGAACTTCTGCTTCCCAAACCTGCATCTGAGTTGCTAACAAGCAATGTAAACTGCTACCTTTTCCATTCTTCTCTTAGTTTCTACCCACTTCTGATGGCAGATATTTAGTTCTGGTGGACTGCGGTATATTTAATGGTGAAATCACAAACACCTACTGGTTGGCATGTGGCTCCACCGGCCTGTGTGGCTGAGACATTCTGAGCACGGGGGCTGGCTCTGACCTTCCAGGTCATCACAGTCCTATGTTTAGTGATGGGCGCTCCTCCACATTTATGCCCTTGTCACCTATAGGCTCACATCCACGATTTCAGTAAGGAGCAGTTATACTGTGGGATGACCTAAGCTCCTTTAACTCTTGGAACCACCTCAGTCCTCAGTGAACTGATTCATCTTCGGCACAGCACAGAACCCAAGCATCTCTGACTGGGGTTCCTTCTGGCAAATTTCTCCACCTGTGGCAGCTGCCCAGATTGGAACTGTTTGTTCTGACCTTCCTGGTGCCACTTGTCTGAAGACTGCCTGCCGACTGCTCTGTGACACAGGCTCCCTGCCAGTGAAAAACCACGACTGTCCTTTATATCATAATTGAGTGGACATGGGATTTACGTCATTGGAGCACCTTGCCTGTCTGACTCCATTTCATATTATTAAAAACAGAGACATGGGACTTTTTTTTTATAAAAAATTTATTGAGATGATGCAATTATAGGCTTTTCTTTAAAAATTATTTGCAACTCACTGGCCCTGAGAAAAGGCATTTTTTTGTTTTTTTTTCTTTTTTGTTACATTCATTTGATTCAGTCCCTTATAAACCCCACACCTCATAAACAACAAGAGATTAGAAATTAAACCAAAAAAAAAAAGAGAAATTCTAGATTCGTCCTGGTTTGCAGGTGGTTGCAGTCACAGAGAGAAATCTTCAAGAATGTTCACTTGGTATGTGTGAAAGATTAAGGGAGTTGGTAGTTGTTTAGTGTTGATGCAGATGGGGCCGAAAGAGCATCAGGTTAGGTTCCTGTGGTTTTTAGACAGGTGGGGATTATTGCCTCCCCCCTCCCATTGACTTCCTTGTGTCACCTCCTTCATTCCAAGTTTTTGCTGAGAAGATGTGCAGGCTGAGTGGGTGAGAGCTAACTAGCACCGAAGGCTTGGGCAAAGAAAACTGCCCTTGTTCTTTGCATATTTTCCCTAATCTTTTATCTTCAGCTTCCTGGGTGGGAATGGGTCAAATTGGGGTAAGGCCAGGTTGAATCTCAATCCTAATTCTGTCCCTGGCATGCTGTCTGTTCGTAGGGCAACCTCTCTGATACTTAGGTTTCCCTTCTGCAAAAGGGAGTTAACATTTCAAAAATGTATTCAGAGTTGGGTCCTGGGCAGTGAAGGGTGGAGATGGTGGTTACTTAGTCATTTAGGTAAATCTCGTCATAGCCATTTATTTCAGCTGAATCTCCATTCTCATTTGGACAAGGTATCAGTGTAAAAAGACAATGGGTCAGAGAGTTCCAAACACACTGTTGAAAGGAGAAGACCCATCAGTCTGGTATTCGTCTTTTCCTGTGGGGGCCCCCCAAAAGGATTTGGAACACTGGAGATGCTGATTTGGGCAAGACCAACTTGCCTTGGGACAAAAAGATCTTAGAGATAACGTTACTTCCATCCAGCCAGTCCAGCCAATTACCACTGCTTTCCTCTGATGAAGAGGAGGCTACCTGGCTAACTTGAGGTGCAGGGAGAAGAAGCTAGAGAATTTCAAGATACAAGTGAGAGCGTCGGTCCAGGACTCAGCTGGAGGCAGCTCTCCTCCTGAGCGCTCGTCTGCATTTTCCTTTCCTGATTTCTGATCCTGCAAGTCAAGAATCCCCACAGGAGCGGCAGGGAAAGGCCAACTATTGGCATCACGGATGTGCTTTTAATTTGATTCCAGGTGACATTTTCATCACCCCTAGTACTTAGTGTTGAAGTGACAAATTTCATGCTAGATAGATTCTGCAGTCAAATATAAACCCTCCAAGGGCAGGGATCATACCCGATTCATCTGTGAAGCCCTCATGGCATCTAGCACATGCTTCATCAAGGTTTGCTAAATTGAATCTGAAATCTTTGGGGTAGGCCGTGTCTAAATACTGTATCCCTGGTGTCAGCACTGCCCAGGTATTCTCTCGAAGGACAAATGAGGAGGACTTTTTCCATTAAGGGAATCAACAGAAAATCATTATTGATAACATCTGATGGGAAATAAAGACTCCATTGGAATTAGCACATCCTATTTTCTCTTCAAGAGGCTTAGTGTCATCCTAAGCCTTATATATTCTCACAGGATATTACTTTAAATACAGAAATTCTTGGGCAGAAGAGAATTTCCCTCCATGATTCAACCATAAGATTCTTTGCACGGTAAGAGCCTGAGTCCTTATACTTGGGTAAAGTGAACAGAAGGAGGTGTCCTAAACTTAGAAAAGAGCAACATCATACCCTGGTCTCTGATTTCATGCTCAAACAGAGGGCTTCAGTGAACATCTATCCTTTCTCTGCAGCCCTTAAACTCAATGGCTTTCACAACACACCAGGTATTTGGCTTAATCTCTCCATGTGAGATACAACATCAGTCATCACAGAGGGTAGAAAATGTATCACCGCGTGCTGAACACTTTCGAAAGACATCTGTGGCGCGCTGGGATACAGCGGCATCTCATCACTGTTCAGTCTGAGACCAAACCCTTCATAACGCGACCCTCTAGCCTCACCCAGAAGGTCCCTGACCTCACTGCAAGCCCAACATTACGGAAGGTAGAGTGGAAGGAGCATGTGACAGTGGGAGGAGGCTGGCCACCTCCACGTGTCTACCTGCGACCTGATAAGAGGCAGGAACAGGGCAAGACTGAAGAGCCTTGATCAGCTCTTCAATTCCAGTGTCCTTGAATCAGAAGTCAATCTATTTGTCCCTCCCTCTCCCCAGGCTGGTGTCCTAGTCAGTAAGGTTGGGGAGAATTCCTCCAGCCTGTGTGCCGCCACCTTCATGTGCCTGACTCCACTCAGAAATGGCTTGAGGAGGTGCCTGGAGGTCTGGCAGCTTCACTTGGGAACTGCTGCTGACAGTGCACACAGGCACCTGGGGGAGCCAGGAGATGCTCACCCAACCGAGCACAGGAAACAGAGAAACGAGGAGGGGTTGTTTGTAAGGCAGGTCTCATCTTTTGGATTAAAAAAGACTCTACTCTTAATATTGGATTCTGAAGCCATATTGAAAGAGTTCATTTAGATGGCTAGAAAAGGAAAAAAAAATCTAAAACAGCTCTTTAAAAATATTTGTTATCATCAAAAGTACTAAGGGGTGGCACTTCCCTCATTCTACAAGACACTACCGACCATATTTTGAGGTGAAAAACAGCCACGAAGGGGTCCATTCTGAAACACAGCTATGAAAGAAGGAAACAGTAACGTATCTGAGGAATTTCCTGTCTGCCCAGACTGGGCCGCCCCCGGTAGGAACTGAGACTGCGTGCCAGGATCCTCTCCTCTCAAATGTCCTGTGTCCTATGGGGACCAGGAAACTTTAAAAAAGGCTAGAAACTAAAAAAATCAGGTGAGGGCATGAAACTGACCAGAAGATGGCCTCTGGGATGGAGCAGAAAACCCTTCCTTTCTCACTAGCCTCAAAAACCAATAAATCCCCACGACAGATTTTTCACCCAGTTTCTGGACCATCAGGCCTGTGCGGTCTTTTCGTATTTTCCACTTTACAGTACTTCCAAGCTAATCCCAAGGTGCTGGGGTCTTCCGAATAGCCTGGATGGCCTTCCATCCTTATCTTACGCTCTGTGGCACCACCAAGCCCACGGTTCTCACAGTTGCGTCAGGGGCTGGATCAGCACTCATCTTTCTGGAGGACAGCAGCATCTGTGACGTTTCTGACCTCCCTCCGACGGGTAGCCAGACGCTGGAATGTGGGTTTGATTTTGTGGCGGTGGCCACAAAACACCCAGGCCACTGATTCTGCTTGCCAACAACTCCCAAGACTCTGCAAGAGGCTGACCTCTGCTGAAGGGCGGCTGGAGCTCCACAGCAGGCGGGGAGGGCGGGGGGAGGGGAGCAGGGAAGGAGCGAGAGCAAGAGAGAGAAAAAGAGAGCTCTCTTTTTCACTTTATCCTTTGTAAAAGCATCTTTTTTTTTTTTTTTCTTTTTTTTTCCCCCAGCCAAGACCCAACAGCAACAGGAACAAACCTGATCCACGTGGCAGGATAAAGAGGAACCTGAACCCTTTTGCAAGTATTCTTTCCTGACCAGCTGGGCTTCCCGCACTTTGTGAGATTTGCAAAAAATATATATATATAATAGATATATATTTCCATAGGAAAACAACCTCGGATGTCTTCCCCTGTATGAATGCTGAAAAGTCAAACTGCATGTTCTTAAAAAAACAAAAACAAAAACACCATGAAACTAACAATAGGTGGAAGGGTGAGGGTGAGGAATTACAGATGGAGAGATTCCCAATGGGTAGGAAATGTGAAACTCGAGTCCTGGGCTTGTGCCCTCGGCCAGAACTCCAGCCCCGCCTTTGCTGGGTGGTTTGTCTAAGGTGCTCTGGGGTCCCTCCGGTATGCAAGAGAAGCGTCACTCCCATTTCTGGGTCTCTTCCTTCACTCTCCTCAGCCCGCCTGCTCCATCACGCCTCCAGCAATCCTGGTGGGCAGGTCCCTCGGCTGCCGCCCGCGCAGGTCGGGGTTGGTTCCTTCAGCATTCATCTTCCTGGTATATTTGTTCATCCAGCTCCTGGGACTCAAGGTGCTCCAGACGATCTGTTCGGCCACTCATGATTTCATCTGGGGTTTTCATAAACCTTTGGAAGAGGAAATAGAGGAGTAAAGAGACTGCATTTTCCTAAAGTTGTCTTCACCTCAAATCTAACCTAAAAAAAAAAAAGGCCCCATCATCTCATACAGCTGGAGAGCTACCAAACCCGGCCATTGATGCTAACTTAGCACGAACTAGAAAAAAGTGCCTGTTCCTCTGCCTGCCTGAAAAATGGCGAAATAACTGTAAAAAAGTCTAGGATGACTGTGAGCTGTCTAGCGCCCCTTGGAGCTGTGCATTCCTGCATGACCATACGAAGGAACCCCAGTACAGCTCACTTATCTGCGTTTCTTATTTTTAGAGTTAGATTTTACAAAGACCCATGAGAGCTGTATATCCATTTCTAACCCGGAACATGAGCCCAGGGAATGGTATTCAAACTTGAATTTAGCTTGAAGGATACAAGTAAACATGAATGGAAAATTTTGATAATAGGGCAAGTTAGTAGGGCTTTTGGAAATTAGAAAGGCAAAAAGAAAGAGAATCTATTTCAATGTTAACACTAATCCACCCAAAATGCTAGCAATTAATCCCCTTTAGTCTAGCTTCCTTTGCAGCTAGGTGCACACAGCAAGCCTTATCTTCTTTTTCATGGCTTCGCTTGGAGATAACATCAGTGGCCTGTTTCGACCACGATTTACATGGTGCAGGAAGGCAGCCTGGGTGCAAGCGTCCTGCCCTTACTGTAGGAGTGCCCTTTCCACAGCCCACTCTGTTCCTGCCCACCCTCAACTTCCCATATACTCTGCCCTGCACCAGATGAACTGTCTTAGGACATACATTTTCTCTCATCACTCCATGTTCAAAAGCCTAGGATGACCACTAAGCAAGTCAAGGATAGACTCTTTGGCCTGCCCATCAGAGTCCTCTGTCATCTCTACCCAGCAAACTCTTGCTCTCCACTATTTGCTAGCATGAACCCTCTACTCCAGTTGGGCCCGTCTTTTTTTCTTATATAAATCATGGCTCATGCCCTCCTCCAAACCTTTAGCTTTGCTCTTATTTGGAACCTCTTTACTCCTTTCAATGTCTGAGCCCTACTCATTCTCTAAGCTCCGCCTCATCATCAAAGAGCTGCTTAAAGGCACCAGTCCCTACTGACATCTTCCTTCCCTCAAAGCCCAGAAACCCTGTGAAGAGTACCCACAATTTAACACTTCACTTGATTACACACTGGGTTTTATACCAAGAAGCCTTCATTTTGTGGCAAGTCCGGCTTCCAACACTCGTTTCCTCAAAAATGACTAATCTCTCATCACTAATAGCACTATTCTTTCCTTTTATCATGTTGAAAATCACTACTGGAAGCCCAGGAAACTTTCAGCTACTACGACTTTTCTGTTCTGCCCATTATTGCTGAACTTCTCAGGCAGTATGATCCGTAGCATCTGCAGGTCCATCTTCTGCTTTTATCCCCTAGCTAAAACTTCTCCCTCCACATCTGAAGTCACTAATAACCCCTCGAGGCCAAGACCACAGATATGCTCTATTTGGCCCTCCAAACTACTCTTTTTTTCTTTTGATTACTTTTTGCATTCTCCATACCAGGCTTGTCAAGAAACATTTATTGAAAATCTTCATCAGGTCTAAAACAATTATATAAAATATAATCCTCTGCTTTCTAGGAGTTTGTGACCTAGTCGTGGGGAGAAGGATTTCACATGTATAACTACTAAAAATGCAAATCATGATGTAGTTTAGGACCAAGGGAACCCAAGAGATTACAGAAGATATCTGTGTGTGTTTGAGCAGTTGATGAAGGCCTCATAAAGGGCATGGACCTTCATGGTCCACAGAGATGGACATAGAGGCTATCTATATCAAAAAAGCAAAAATGAAAGGGATATATGTTTCTGGCATGTTAAATCACGTTAGTGTTGTAGGGCAGCTGGCAGTGTGTATTATGAATTCGGGAGGCAGGAGAGTGGATCAGAAGTAGAAGGAGACTGTTGAATTAATCTAGATGTGAAGTAAGTCTAGACATTAGCTTTCATTGGAGGGAAGCAAGAATAATGCTTTTGTCTTTCTTTCATCTTCCAAATCTCATGAAAGTGCTTGTCATTGGTAGACTCCAACCTAGAACCTGCTGGTAAGAAATCTTGGGAAATGTGGTTTCCAGGCTTCTAGCCCCTGTAACATAGAATGGAGTGGGAATGATGCTGAAGCGCCAAAGGACAATCCAGCACAACGACTAAATTGGATATAGGAAGAGTCAAAGACAGCTTTAGTGTCAAGGTTGGTTGCTTAAAATGACGGTGATGCACCTCAGGAGTAACAGGAATTCTGGAGGGGGGAGGAGATTTCTAGTACGTGAAAAACGTCTGTGTTGAATGCTTCATGTCTGAGATACTCACATGATATTTAAGTGGACACATCCTGTATAAAGCTCTCGGAAACTCAGATTTGGAATTTCAGGGAGATTTTAGAGCTGGATCTAGAGATTTAAGAGTCTAACCACTGGGGTGATAACTGAAGCTGTGTAATGGGATTAATTCATCCAGGAAAAAGGTGTGGATTGGGAAGAACAGGAGCCAAGTTCTCAGTTTAGGGTGAAGGAGGAAGAAGAGGCATCGGCAGAGTCAGAAAAAGGAGGGTTCTTCTTTTACTCCTTTCTATTCTGTTTCCATTTCTTGAACAGCCCTTTCCGGTTGAAAATTTCCATTGTTTTCACTACTCCTAAGTTATCACAACTTCCCAATGCTAAAGCCCAGCTTCTCGGCTCATTCCACTAAGTTCTTATCCCAGTGAGCTCATCTGCTCATCCATTGTAGCGTTTTCTACTTGTATATAGATAATTCCAAATCCACATCCCTAGCCCCATCTGAAACTCTTTTCTGTCCCACCTGCCAAAACCCACAACCTAAGGTCGTGTTTGTGGATCCCACCTTCTCCCAACCTTCACTTGGTCTCACCATGTCAATTACCACCAGTGTCAGAGGTCTACTTCTACCTGTCCTGATTCGTCCTTTAGATCCCTTCTTCTTCCTCTTCTAATTCTTTCTCCTCTCTTGCATAGTACTTGGAATCACAATCTATGTGGTAGGTTAAATGGTGGGAACTCATTAGCTGTGAGGAATTCTGGAAAGAGGAATGTCTAGTGCAGCAGCTTTCAGACTTTTCTGATTACGTTGCATTGTAAGAAAACATTTTATATCATGACT
The DNA here is from genome assembly GCF_021613505.1 of Equus quagga. Classification (NCBI taxonomy): domain Eukaryota; kingdom Metazoa; phylum Chordata; class Mammalia; order Perissodactyla; family Equidae; genus Equus; species Equus quagga. Next base: position 45,766,142 of record NC_060267.1, read on the forward strand.
CATCACATACACACACACACACACACCCCCCGGAACAAAATTTTCCTGAGTCAACAGTCACTCAATTCATGTGATACAATCTGATATTTTTCCACTTTATCCTATCGTATTCAACTCTGTTCTATTTCATTAAAAAGTTGTGACTGACTCATTAAATCTATTTCATGACTCACTAATGGGCCATGACTGCAGTTTGACAAACACTGGTTCAGAAACTAGTTTACAGGGTTGGGAACCTAGAAGTCCCAGTTTAAGTCCTTGCTTTGCCATTGACAACGTTACTTTGGTTGTTCCCTTTAACTACGGTGGATGTTAATACCAGATAATACCATTTGATCATTGCCTTATTTTAAAGGTGAGTCAGATTGTGTTTATTAGTTTTGGCTTTATTATAGGGCAGACAAAAGTGAAAAAAACTTTTTTTCTTAAATTCTAACAAACCAGCACCTGGTATACAATTTGTAGCAATGATGGCTTTGAGCATCAGACAGGCAGGTAGACATCTTAACAGTCTCCCTCCTCCCTCTTATTTAAAGAAAACAATATCCTCCCGAAAGAAGGAAAGGAGAAAGAGGAAATGCTACCTGAACAAAAGCCTTTGTCCTGGCTCCTTCCTGATAATGTTTAGTTTGTAGTAGTGGCGCAGGGCTCTGGACATTTTCTCATAGGTCATGTTTGTCCTGTTCTGTTTGTTCAAAGGAGGAAGAGAGAAAAAAAGCACAAAGACACAATGAAATGAACCTGAGAAAAGGCGCTGGGGGAGCTATTAAAATAAAGGCTCTCAGCTGCTCCTGCCGTTTGGGAAAGCTACCTGTGAATGTGCTGGCTTCCAGGCCCTCGTTCCCACCCTTCGCGCCTTTCTATCCGCCGTCGCCAAGGTTTCTCCTAAGGTGAATCACCCTTTGTCAGAAGTCTCGGAGCTCTAGCTCATAAACGCGTATCCCGCAGCAACCTCCCCTGTTTCCTTTCCCAAGACTGCACTCTGCTGTGCCCGCGGAATTTCCTGCAGATCCCTCTATGTGTGGGTCATCCTTCGCCTTCTGACCCGCACAGAATTTCTTTTTTTTGTTGCAATGACCTTTCTCAAACTTGTGTTTCTGGTTTGTCATTTTAAGGAAGAGATTTTTTTTGTTTAAATTCCTGTTGTGGAAGCAAGAATACAGTGGTTCCGAGCCCTGGGGCTATGGCTCAGTGTGGGAGTTGCGAAGGATTTTTCTCAGTGACTCACACACTGAAGTGTCTGTCAGTGGGGCCTGGCCATATTTGGGCAAGGCGTGCATGAGGTCCTCCTCAACAGGGCCAGAGTGTGGCTGCCCTCCTGGAAGGCTGCAGCCAGGGCAGAGTGCAGCTGTGTCCCCTCTGTCCCCTTTCATTCCGCTGATCTGGCCTTGTGCCACCATGGTGCCTTGCTGCTTCTGCCCCACATCGACCTGTCTGTGGTCAGGCCTGAATTTTGGTTACTCATTTTTTTAAAGTAGGAACATATATTTATTAATTAAAACAATTTTTTGGGGGGCGGTGGGAAACCATTCTATTTATATATTTCACTTTATTTTATTGTGGTAAGAACACAACACGAAAGCTACCCTCATCACTAATTTTTAAGTGCATAATACAGTAGTGTTAACTATGGGTACAATGTTGTACAGCAGAGCTCTAGAATTTATTCATCTTGCTTCATGGAAACATTATGCCCATTAATTATTTTTTTTTTTTTACATTTTTTTTTTTTGAGGAAGATTAGCCCTGAGCTAACATCTGCTGCCAATCCTCCTCTTTTTGCTGAGGAAGACTGGCTCTGAGCTAACATCCATGCTCATCTTCCTCTACGTTATATGTAGGATGCCTGCCACAGCATGGCTTGATAAGTGGTGCGTAGGTCTGCACCAGGGATCTGAATCGGCAAACCCCGGGCCGTGGAGCGGAATTGCTCACTTAACTGCTGCGCCACTGGGCCAGCCCCTATGCCCACTGGTTAGTAACTCCTCATTTCCCCCTGCCCTCAGCCCCTGGCAACACGATTCCACTCTTTGATTCAGTGAATTTGCCTATTTTAGATACTTCATGTAAGTAGAATCAGGCAGTATTTGTCTCTCTGTGTCTGGCTTATTTCACTTAGCATAGTGTCCTCAAGGTTCATCCATGTTGTTGCATATTGCAGAATTTCCTTCCTTTTTAAGGCTGAATAGTATTCCATCATATATATATATATATATATATATATATAAATATACACACACCACAGTTTCTTTATCCATCCATTCCATCAATGGACATTTTGGTTGTTTTACCCACTTTCTACATCTATGCACTTTGACAGTTTTGCTAACTATGAAAGACTTTATCCTTAAATTCCATTCTCTCTTCTCAGTGTGGAAAACTGTGGGGCAATCATACTTCTTGCACTGTTTGCTTTTCAAGTAGATGTCTGAAAGTCAGAACGTAAGTATTTTCTATGTAGAAATGGGCTGTTGCGAACATGGGAATTTCTAACTGAGCAGAACAGAGGCAACACTTCCCAAAGCTCCCCTGTGAGTCACAGAGTCCTGGAGCGCTTCCCTGTTACCCAGTTCCTAATGACACGTGGGTGGCAGGGCCAGGTCAAGGGGATGGGAGTAAGGGTTACTCATAATGCAGCCCCATCAGACCGGGACATGTTGAGTTAACTGGCACCTGGCACAAGAAGCAAATGGAAAGTGACATCGTTATTTCCTTCCCTGTGCAACTAATTGCCCAGCGAGGAATAAACTAAATAATGACGGGAAGACTTAGGAAGCAGAAGACAGACAATTATCCTCCAACCCAGGGCCAAGGGCTTGCGTTTGGCACTAGCTGACAGAGGAAATACCTGGGGCCCTTTTACCTTATGGTTTCCCCACAGTCGAGCCAGTCCATTGGGATCCACTATCCGGAATATTTTGGATTCTTTGTCCTCCCATCGGATGAAGTTTTCGTACCGGCTGTCAGAAAGCAACTGATAGACGTAATCCCAAAGCAGCCTACAGTCTACAGGGGAAAAGGGCAAGAAAACACTGTTGAAAAGGTTTCTTGTTGAGGCACTAAGTACAAGAATCAGAGAGTAACCGAATAACCGCTTTCGCCTACTTTGGATTGACTGTCTAATCTCCTTGTTTGACAGTGAGGAGACTCCGGCCCAGAGAGACCTGTGAGATGGTGTTGGAGAAGGGCGGCCTTTGACCTGTGGAGGCCTTAGAGACCACACAGGCCGAGTGCCTCCCTCCACAGATGGGGATACAGTGACAAGAGAGAGGAAGCGACTCGTCCATGGTCATGACCAACGCCTTGAACTTGAGGGAAGCCGCGTGAGAGATGGAGAGCAAGATCCGACTGCAAACGAGTTGGCTCTGAAAACAGGTTGAAAGAGGCTGGCAGGGTGAAAGGGCAGAAAAAGCCCTACTGCCCCAAAGAGAGCGATGTGGTGTAAATGGGGTGCTAGAAGATTCCCTGGGGGTTGGAGGGTGATACTGAATGGATAAAGTTGTGAAGACAGGGGTCGGCTAAAAAATGGCAGAAAAAGCAGCATGATGTGTGAAACGCTGTGGGAAGAGAAAAACTACATGGCTTGGAGACCTTGACTGAGGGAACTGTGGCTTCCATGGTTTCCAGAGAGAATATGGCTATTCTCATTACAGCCTACTTTGGAGGTCTTTGAAATTGTTCTCAATAGAATCACTGTGGAAAGAAACCCAGTGCAAAAAACCCACTTTCTCCATTTGCAGAACTGACGTTCAATGATTTGGTTAGATAACAGTATTTATTAAGTCAGTTAGTACAGGCCAGGCGCTGTGCTGGGCCTCGGCTTTTGGCTGTGGGTTGGTAAATTCAAAGAGAAGGCCCACACTGCACGTTTTCCCCTGGTTTTAGTGCTCTCTGGGTTTGTGCCTAAGGGTGCAGGGTTTGCCCTCTAGCAGAGCCTTCACAGGTGGGTGGGGACAGACGTGTATTTTGTAAGTCTAGCTGATGCTGGACAGGCCTCCAGATGAGAATAAGAGGCCCCAATTTCCAGATGTTCACTGTTGATTCTGGGAGTTTTGAGAGGCATTAGCCAGAACGGCTAGTAATAAATGACGAATTATTGAAAGCCAAGGACGTGCTCGGCACTTCCCATGCATTATTCTAATCCTCACTTTCCAGGCATTATTTCTAATCCTCATTCTCCATGCATCCTTTCTAATCCTCTAATGCCCAAGGTCGCTGCGGGTTGATGGAGCTCCAGGCTCCTGCTCTACCATGTGCTGACTTCCTGATGTCGGGCGAGGCCTGGCACACCTGGGAGGAGAGGGTCCAATCCAGATTTGAGATATTCTAGAGCCAACACATTCACTCCCAGGGAACAAAACACACCCTGCTCTGGACTATATTTACAAGGGAATTGAGTCAGGTCACCCTGGGCAAGTTTCTTATATGTCCCTAAGGTTGTTTCCTCATTTACGAAAGGACAACAACAATGCTTACTTCACGGGATTATTGTGTTAGCGATAACGCGAGAGAAGAAAGGGAAAGAGGAGAATATTGAGGACATTTATGGGGTGCTGTTTGCAGGCACGGTGCTGCACGTTCCACAAGCATGGCTGCAGGTGACCCTCGCAACACCTGCGGAGGCCAGTGCTGCTGCTATTCCTGCTTTATGGACAAGGAAGCTGTGGCTAGAGGGCTCGCTGATTTACTCAGAGGGCACAGCTCCTGAGCGACACGTGTAGGATGTAGGCTTTGAATGACTCCAAAGTCTGGCTATGCCACGCCTCCTGATGCAATTTCTCTTCTCGGAGAAGCTGGTTAACAGGTACATATTTGTAAAATTTTAGGACTTTCCAGAGCAAGGTTTAACTCTGTGTAGTGTGTCCTCGGTGAAAGCCAGCTTTCTCTCTGAACAGCAGAAGGAAGGGACATAAAATGTGCCATTTTCCAGGAGGCTTAATCTTTCAAGGAACTACCGTTAAACTTAAAATGATCATAAATCTTTAGTGTCCCTTACTGAATCCTTTTTTCCCTGATTATGTGTGTCTAAAAGTTAATGTGATATGTGATTTATAGTGTTTTGGAAAAGGACAAGTGGTGTTCTACTTAAAACAATGACACCATGCTCCTAGACTTGGAACCCCATTCTAAGTGGCTGCCAGCCACTTCTATTAGCCTCCTACCTACCCCTGTGTTCTTTATTGCCAGAGGGTGGGCTGAGGAGGGAGAGAGAACAAGGGGACCAATCCTAGCATCATAGGGTATCTGAAGACGTCAGTGTCACACTACTGCAGCCTGAGAAGAATCTAGCTCATTTTTAAGGCACTCGTAAGAGGACAAGTCTAGTTTCCAGGCAAAGCTCTCCTGGTCCTGCAACATTTTTACCACAAATGGAAAACAGAGAATTGAGCTGTGGCTTAACTGTCAAGTTCTGTCCTACCATCCAATGGCACATTTTAATTTCCCACAAGCTCTTCCACCTGGAAAACATCTGATAAAACCAAATATCATATAAAATGCCAGTAAATTAGGAGGAACAAAGGGGTTCACGTCTAAATCCTTTGCTATTTCCCCACAGGGTTACAATCATTTTTACCACAAACAGTCTTGATGACACCTTTGGATTCGTCTGGATTGAGAATGTGACTCTCTAGAGTGTTCATTTTAATAAAATTTAATAATAAAAAAACCACCCAGTTGTCTTCTGTAGTTTGCTATAAGGAAATTTTGCTCCTATGAAGATGAACAGCATATGGGCTGTTCTCTGACCTCTAGCCCAACTGCAGCTAAAACTTAAGGGGATGGTTCTCTCCCACCCCCATCCCCATCTGCACAAGGATTTTTGCTTTCATTGTTTCTGATGCTTCTCTTTTACCGTCTTGGTACATTCTATTTCTCATTAATAGTGAAATGCGAACTGGACCATTTCTCCAGGTAAGAACTTCACCAGCACTGGGTACCATGCCGGTCTTTCAGAGGCAGCAAACAGCGACCTTTACATAAACCATTTACTAAAAAAGATCTAGAATTTTATCTGCTCTTTGGTTGGTAAATGAAGGACAGGGTTTACTAGAGATCAGACTTTACCTAGAAGTTTCAAGAACATTTGTATCTTGCAAACTTTTCCCTTTCATAAGTGTGAAAATAACCCCAAACAACCTGCCAGTTGATCACGTTAAATGCCATTTAACCCAGCAAAGCCAACTTTAGCTGAGCAATAAAAATATGTTGACATTCAAGGCATACTGAATTACTCAGTCACTAACAAAGGTAGCAACAGGAATTTTGTGGCATAAACTGATTGTTTCAAGCTCAGAGTATAAATGGCTTTTCTAACATTATTGATTGTTTTGTTTCTTTAGTTAAAAATTATGCCAGATGATAAAAATAACTGCCTGACCACACAACGGCTTTTTTTTTTTTTTTTACAATTAAGTTCAAGCCATAGGAGTTATTTTTGTTTTTAAGATTTCAATTGAATAAAAGGCATATCCTTTTTAGTTCCCTGGATCCTCGGGAGGTGTTCCCACAGCCCACCCACAATTTTTCAGCTTTGTCAAAATCCATGTCTGCACAGATACAATATTCTTTGATCATTAATGAAAATGCTTAATACTATATAATAAAACCCACCAAACTCTACAAATGAAAGTTCATCCCATTACAAAACACTTGAACGTGCATATGAAAAACAATGTATATCACAAAGCGTTCATTAATCGTAAGCACATTTCTCTTAAACTAAAAGGCCTTCTAGAAAAAGGCATGTGGGTATTTTAAACAAATATCCATGATTTGGATTGTCTCTTCCATGAGACAAAGTTTATGACAGGGCTTAGCTGGGGTGATGTGCCATATTCTAATCGTAGAAAGAGTGCTCTCTCTCTCCCGCTGGGTGAGGTACTCTGGGTATCCGCTGTTAAAAGGCATTGTAAAAAATCCCTCCTGTGGTTAGGGAGAAATATTTTCACTCCCACGTCTGTCTCTTACCAGAGACTCACTGTATAAGCTCACTGAGCAGGGACTGTAAAAAGATGGGCAATTCACACACAACCAATATGATTCCAAATGAAAAAAAAAAAACCATGCTAGACAAGACTGATGGTTAAAAAATCTGAGTGGGCAACTCAAGTTATTGACAAAGGGAATGTTTAATGATGGTGGTTAATTGAAATTTCAGGCAAGCTTCAAAGAAAGTAATTTTATGTTGTTTTAACTGCCCCAATGGAATTTTAAATGAAGGTCTGCAAACCGGAGTTCCACGGACATAATCACCAAGAAGAGGCTGAGGGACCCTGTTTCATTCCTTTAAATTTATTATGAAAAATTAATAAATTTATTTCAGGTTCAGCAACAGAACAGGTAAGTAACATGCAAAATAAAAGGCTGCTATTCTGCTTTATAGCAGTGGTTGTAAACTAGTGGCAATCTTTGCCCCCTGTGGGGTACTGGGCAATGTTTGGAGACAATTTTGGTTGTCACAACTGAGGTGGAGGATGCTCCTGGCATCCAGTGGATAGAGACCAGGGATGCTGCTAAACATCTTAGAATGCACAGGACAACCCTTCACCACAAAGAATTATTTGGCCCAAACATCAAGAGTGCCAAGCTTGAGAAACGCTGCTTATAGAAACACGGGGTTTCCAATATGCAGGTGGCCATCTGGAGCTCAGTTTTTTTTTTCCCTTCCCAATTCTGTATCGGCCAACACCTAGAAGTAGAAAGTTGATAAATCCAGTGCAACCGACCCTGTATTGATACATAGAGGTGTTTTTACAATGGGCAATTGCTTGTGCTTTGCTGTGGCTTAGGAAAACAGAAACCATATGTGCACAGTGGCAAGCTGGGGGAGGGAGAAGCTAAGGAAAAGATCTACGCTTCCCGGCTTCACTGGGGCAGAGACCACAGCTACAAACAAGCTTGGACCTTTTCACCTCTGGTTGCATAAGGTGTGGAGCAAGGCTGGGAATTACTGGCATCTGCAACGCAGGCCTTACAGCTGAGATTAAACCCACAGCTGGAACCGAGTAATGCCCCCAGTGCAGGCTTTGCTCAGGTGTGGGGGCAGCCTGGGAATCTGCACGCAGGGACTGCCGGGAGGTAGGGACACTGCATCACAGAAATGAAACAGACTGGAATTTCCAGTCTCCTCAAGCCGCTTCTATTATTTCCCACCCAGCCAGTGGGCTGTTACCATTTTATCTTTTAAAAACGTTGTCCTGAAACTTCCTTCTCTTTTAGGGCTCTTTGATTTCTCAAGAGTTCACAGTGAAAAATAAAGTGCAGTGACTCAGAGAGTGTGAAAAGTCACAGCCACTTGGGATATTCCTTTCGGAATGAAGGACCCTCCCCTCCCGAAGGGTCTCATCCATTTCCCCCAAATATGGACAGTGGGCAAAACCTCAGAGGAGGCGAGAGGGAGTGCAGAAGTTAATCTCCAAGGAAATAGGAAACTAGGGTGCCTTGAAGGGGTGAACTCTGCAGGCCAGCATCACTTGAAACAAATGCCCCAGGCACAGGCCTTCCTGGTCAACGCCCCGTGCCAGCTCCAGGGGGGCGGGGTGCTGGCTGTGCCCACTGCTCTCCCCTCACTCTCTGTAGCCCTGGAGTAGAGCAAAGAAAAATGGGGCAGAGGAGGGACACTAATACTTACTAATTAACCTACTTGTGCTATATATTCACATATTGTCTCATTATTACTCAAAAGTGTGCAGAAATGGGTATTAGTCTTCTCATTGTGATGAATAAGGAAAGCAGGCCTCAGGGACAATAAGCACCTCTGCTTGGGAGACAAGGATTGGATTCCAGTCCTGCTGACTCCAAGAGTCCATACTTTCCCACCAGCCCACATTGCTTCCCCACGAACGTCCCAGGCGAACTGTGGATCAGGACCCTTGTCCACAGCCCTAGAGGGCTCTGCAGAGGGTCATCTGCCTGAGATAATGCAGAATACCAGCTCTTCCAGCTGGTACTAAAACTCTGAGCCCCTCTGGCTTATGGAGACATCCCAGGACCCTGTCCTTTCTTTCCTCCAAACACAGATATTTACACACATCCGCGTGCGTGCAAGGGCGCAGACGTGCGTGCACACCCCCACTCCTTACCGCAAAGACCAGGGATGAGATGGCCCTCATCACTCATACTAATCCCTTTAGATTTCTCTTCTATGACGTCTTTTCCCCTTTAAGCCTGCTCCTGAGGCTCATTTATAAAAGAAAATAAAAGTCCATGAGCCTCATTTGAAACAATTTCACCAGCACTAAATACTGTTGGGGAGGAAGCAGAGATGGAAGCGAGAGGGAAGAGTACAGTGACTCCCCCCGGTCCTTGCAGCCCCTGAGGATGAGCCTCCAACTGCTGACCCTGGAATCTCAGGCTCATTTTTCCTCATCTGATTTAAGATTAAGGGCTTCTAGGATTGAATTTCTGTGCATATAAAACTCATCCAGTCAATAAAACCAAATCAAGACAGGACATTCTTCCAGTCAGGTGGCAAATAAGCAAGACAGGAGATGCGATGTCTCTTTGATAAGAATCTTTTTGTTTCTGTTAAAAATGTAACTTTGAGAGAGAATAAATGTTTTTTAAAGTCTCTTTAAGGATCTGAAAGACTGCCATGAGGTGTGTTATAAGAGGTCTGGCACTGAAGAGAACATGAGCGGGGAGAGGATTCTATGTTTTATCTGCCGTAGGGTCAACCAACTAATGATATCCTCACAAAGAATGAGGAAGCTCACGCTTGCAAAGAAAATCGAGAGACTTAAGCAAAAGTTGTGAGATGAGCACAAGAAAAAAAATATTCTCTACGTGGATGAGTCTTAGACTTCAAACAACCAAATCTGTACGGGCCTCTAAAGTCCCTACTTTTGTGTAGCAAATAAAGAGCTATGAATGGATTATAAACCAGTTTGCCAATGAGTCGTGCTTCCTTAGCAGATTTTTGGATTAAAGCCAAGGAAGGGACAAGCCGACAGGAAGTCTGGTAACTCAGGTTTTAATGGAATTGAAGAACTTTAAGAGAAAGCCAAAATGACTTAAAATTTTTCCTTTAAGACTTAGCTGTCTATAGTTAAAATCAAAGCAGGAGCTTAGTTTGCTTGATGGCTCACAGTAAGAGGGATATTGCCTTATGCCAACTAAGATGCAAAATTTGGCATTTAGAGATGCTATACCCTATCACCTAGAAAAATGCCTGCCATGTAGAGATACATGATAATTTCTGAATCAATGAATGATTTGACCACATAGTTCAAGTATGCAAAGAAACAATTTCTCTTACTTAGCTGTATTTCATTTATGTTGATGTTATTGTAACTACTCCGACTGGTCTGCAGTCTACAGCCTGCAGTCTACAACTCGTCTCCTTTCTCCCACTTGTTATTGTTCCTTCCACATGTCTTGGGCATGCCTCAGCCTCCACAGTGTGAGGAATTCCTCGAGAGCAGGGGCAGTGTTTTCTATTCCGCACCCTACCTTATGCCTGTATTCCAAGCATACCCAACATGCACGTAAACAATGCTGGAGACCGGGGACAACCAATGATTTCTGTAAAAGGCCAATTAGCAGATATTTTAGGCTTTGCTGGCTGCACATTCTCTGTTGCCACGACTCAACCCTGCCATCTCAGCGCAAAAGCAGCCCCAGACAATACTGCGTGGGTGTGGCTGCGTGCTAATAAAACCTGATTTACAAAAACAGGCGGTGGCTGATTTGGCCCGTGGGCCGGGGTTTCCAATCCCTGCTCTAGAGTCCCAGGACAGAAGGAAACAAGTGGGTTGGAAAGAACACTGGACGGAAGCTCAAGGCTGGACTTTTGATGTGTCTGAATCTCAGTTGCTTCATCTGTAAAAGACCCTTCTATAGTTTTCAAATCATCAAGTTTTAAGAATGAATTTCAACATATACTGAAAATATGACTCATGACATCACCAGTGTACCTGATCACCACATGGTGCTCAATGCCAATATACGTGTTGGCTGTGAAACACATTGGTGACACACAGGCTGGCGACAATTTTGTGGGCCGAGAAAAATGTTAGGTTGACAGATGCTGCTTCCCCTCTGCACCCCCGCCAAGCAATCCCTTCCCAAGGTTAATAAATAGAAAATAAGCAGAGAAAGGAGCAACCGGCTCACTGTTACATACACCAGTGGCTATTCGATAAAAAATTAGAACCCAGGGATCTTGTCTCACTCTGCCCTGTGTTACACTCTCTCCCACAAACACCAGCCAACTTATTAAACTCAATAACAGTCCTTCTTAACCTTTAATAAATATACAACACCTTTAAAAATAAGCTATATGTTATACTTAAATACATCTAATTTGTGGTCTGTATTTAACCTGGCAACCACCTCTTGAATTTCCTTTATTATTTTAGTTTTTCCACAAGGTAAATACCTAAGCAAACTGTCATAACTTGGCAGGTAACCTCTGAATTGTATGATGAATCCCAATTCCAGAGATATTAAAAAATGAAAAAAAAAATAATTGATGAAATATGATGGATTTTTAATGGCTGGATTCTTGGCTTTCCATTTCTACCTGAAATAGAAAAAATACACTGGGGCTTATCTTGCTTTGGAGTTTTTGCCATCTGGAATGACCTCTTTTTTTGTAACTCCACTTGTCCGTGTTCTCAACATTCATCTCAGCCCAGCTAAAAGCCAGCCCCTCCACGAAGCCTTTTCCGACACCCCCACTGTGACCTCCTATAGCACTTAACAGGAGTCCTTCGAACACAGCATGTGCTGCAATTATAGCTCACTGTTCAGCTCTTTCATGACAGAGATTGTGTCTTATATCTCCTCAAACACTCACTCCCATGAAGGTAGTATAGGGCCTTAAACACACAAGGTATCCAAATGCATTAATCTCAGCATAACTGAGCAAACTATATCTGAATGGATGAGAATTTGGCTTTACTTTTTGATCCACATTCATAAGCAGCGTTTCTATCCACACCCTCAAGCTACAGTATTCATCACTGCGACATTCAGCAGCGTCTTCATTTCTTTCTGTGCTGTGCTAATTTAAAAAGATTGAGGAACTAAGTTTTCTCATCTAACAGCTGCTTTGTAGAGATTTGAAGGGTTTTAATGGCCATTCAGTAATGACAGAACTTTACATTGTATATGGGAATCATATGAAGAATTCGAGCTCAATAAATAGAATCAGTTTTACAAGGTTTGGAGTAGTCCAAAAATACACCAGAAGGGTTGGAGTGGAGAGACAGGGATGTCCCAAATGAAACAAAGGAGGCTGGAATTGTGAGGAGTTCTCTTCAGAATCAAAACTAAGTGTTAGATGGGAGACTTTCCAACCGTCCCATTTCACCCCTGAGAAAAACAGTGGCTTTCAGTTAAATTAGTTAATCCTGGATTTAGTTAAATTAGTCAATACACACATCTGGAGATTTTTAAACTTTTGAATATACCATTAGAGCATTAATAATGAATAATTTTAAGGGATTTTATCATACTGAAGGAGTTAATGAATCTCCCCAAAGGATGTGGGCACTAGGGTCATTTTACTTGAATATTCTGACTTCCTAGAGTCATAAAGAAAAGCAGAGATTCCCCTGTTCTGTGTGTTCTTGAGAGAGAGGGCATCCATAGGCACCAAGGGTCCTTACTTGGTTGGTACAATATTCCATGGAGCTTCTTACTGATGAGACTACATCCATCATCCAACAATTCTGATGTTCAGGAATAAAGTTTAAAAAAACAGTGCAACTTTTAAGAGACCAATATTATAAAATTTACAAACCTACTAAAGAAGGGAAAAATGACTCCATAAAGTCTAAACAATTCAACTTTCTGGCTCTGTGGGCTTATCTAGGATTCCTAAGACATCTGTGGTGAAGAGAGCATCACAGACGAGGTGGACAAGACAGACCTTGATGAGGAAGGCAGGCCCCACGAGGCCAGCACTACAGACAGCAGCCAACCAGGCAGCAAGGACTGTCCTGCAGACCCCATTTACCCAACCCCTATTTGACCTCTGCTTCTCTGGGGCTCAGTTTCCTCTGTGGTTTCCCCTGTCCAAATGACCCTTCCAGATCAAATGAATATAGCAGTTAACCTCAAAGAGCTGTCCTGAGAACTATAAACAAGGAGAAAGCATCTGCAAAATGTCCAGTACTACTGTACAGACTATGTAAGAAACGAGACAAGAAGGGTCTTGTCTGGAAAGCACAAGACAGGTCATTTATATTATTCACAGTAAAATACTGACCCCATCCCCTTTCTCCAATTATCTGGGGGAAATTGATAGGTTTTGCCTAAGCTCTTTACCTCCTGTTGTTTCTTTTCTTTTGCTTACTAAAAAAAATACTTACACATATGTAAAGATAGAACAATAATGTGAACCCCCGTGCATCCACCATTTAGCCATACAGCCATTAGCCCATGGCTAATCTTATTTTATGTACATCCCACCCATTCCTCACCTCCAACTCTGTGGAACCATTTTGAATCAAATCCCAGACACAGATAATTTCATTTTTCATAGTTTTTAAAATATATGTCATATTTCTTTGTCTTTCTATTGTCTTAATTCAACATTCCTGATGTAAATTATTTATAACAATAAAATTGAGGCAACATCAGAGGTGCACTTGGGGCCAGGGAAAAATTTAGAAACAAACAATTTAAATAAAAAAAGGAACAATGAGTCAAGGTGGAGGCAGTTAACGTAACCTGTAGGACTTCGTGTTGTCATGCTGTTACGAGCCTTGCTCCATCCTGGGCTTCAGCTCCAGGAGGAGGGGACATTTCTTACCTTTCCTTGAACAGGTCTGAGCTCTCTTGCCTCAATGTCTCCCACCTGCTATGGAACACAGAACCACCTTCAGCATCGACTACCTCCCTGCAAGGCTTTCCTCAATTCCTCCAGTCAAAATGCACCTTCTCTTTGCTTTGCTTTGCTTCCACAGCACCTAATTAATCCTAGCACACAGTAAGTACTCAATACATGCTTGTGCACCGAATGAATAGGACATACAACTTACTTCATTCTGCCTTGGACCTTAGTTAGTGGCTTTCACATCTGTCTCTCCCAGTAAACTTTAAATTCCTTGAGAAGATAGTTGTGGTAAATCAGCTCTGTGCCCCCTACTTCCTAATGCGTTTTTCTGTGGATAGTAGGTGCCCAACGAACATCTCATGAATGGAGAGACCCTCTAGGTAAACAGCCAACCTCGCCACGTGGTTAGAGGATTAAGCTTTTGGAGAACGACTTCATATAAATCATGGGCAGACTAGCAAAAATACAATGTGTAGAGTTTTTCACTGGTTTCCACTAGTTTCTCGTTTCAGGGAAGCAAATTTGGGCTTGTCATCATAAAAGTACAAGAATTCGGGAGTGGTTTCCTCTGTCCAAACGACCCAGCAACACCTGCCTCCAACACCATAATCCTGTTTTTCTCTCCTATCCCCTCCCAAGGTGAAGGCCACATTGAGTTACTGCCCACACGATGGAATTACAGGCCTGAATCTGAGACAAAGGTTCTTTATGCTGCGTCTGGTCATTAATTAGCTGCTGGAAACTTCAGGACAGGGCCATTAACATGCTCATAAACCTTTTATTTTAAATGTTTTCGCTTAGCCATGATTCTGATGTGACTCTCCTTGTAAGCTGGATGTAGGACATTTGTTTCTTAACATTTCTGAGGCTCATTAACTACTCCATCCCAGCGGCTCATTAACTAGCCCATTAGGGATTTCGCCTCATCCAGGCAGAAGCCTCCACTTGCCCTCACAAAGCCTTTGAGGGCACCTAATCGGGAATGGTGTGAAGCTAGCTGCAAGGCGCTAAGGAGAGAGCCGGGCTTTGTCAGATCTCCCAGGAGGCAGAAGTGGCGGAGAGAGGGGAGGGCTCACTCACCTGCTATTCTCCCAATGGGCATGGCATGCTCCTCGGGCGGGGAGACGGAGACCATGATGTGGTTCATATACGCCAGGTCTTCCCGATGGGAGAGGTTGATGGGTTTCCCTTCTCTATGCAGCCCGTCCTCGGAGAGCCTGGACTGTTTGAAATCCACGGAGTGCCGGGGGTTCAGGATCAAAGGGTGCATGATGGGACTGGGCATCAGCTGGATCACTCGTGTGTTCTCCTGCCGGGGGCTGGATGGCTTCTGGTGGGACTCAGAGGACGGTGGGCAGTGATTGTTCTCCATGGGAGACACTGACAGGGGGTAGGACTCCTGGTGGTTGTTCTCCTGGTGGAGCCTTGGTCCCTGGGCCCTCTCGGCCGGGGAGAGGCGGCGGATCATGTTGTCCAGGGGGGACCGGAGGGGCCGCTGCTCAGGGTCAGGAGAAGGCCGGTGATTTGTTGTGATGGGTGATCTAGAACGGTGTAACAGTTCAATGGTGGGAGGGTTGTGGTGCACACTCTCCACTGATGGCCTTGGGGTCCTCTGGACACAGTTATCTGTGGAGCAGAGGGGAAGACAATCACAGAGCCCAGTGAATTGTCGGGAGAGGGACCTCACTGCGGTTCTAAGCGTAGTAAACTGCGGAGCACGTGCGTGTGCACTGTGGCACCTTTCTTCGCAGGACGCAGAGTGGCTTTCTCACTGCTTAAAAAGAAATTAAAGTGGACATACTTGAAATTCTTTCCCGACTGCTAGACAAGCTAAGAATGTCTGCAAACATTCCATTAATCACCTACGAGTGGCTTATAAACCCAAGCAAGCCAAACTTTCATTTATCATTTTGTTACTTGACTCTTCGAAGTGGCTTTCAGGGTCCTTAAGGGTTTCTCTCCAGATGCTCTTACTGACATATTTTCATAACCAAATTTTCATATTCTCTACCTCTAGGAGTTGTTATTAGCGATAATCATCAGCATAATAAAGCAATTACTATATTCTAGGTACTGGAGCATATAGTTTGAAATTTACAACACTCCTAAGTAGGAGATACTAACGACCATTACTCCTATCTTACAGGTGATAAAATGGAGGCATAAAGAAGTTAAGACACTTACCCAAGGTCATACAGCCAGTTAAGAGATTAGAACCAGACCCCAGTCAGATTCTAGAGCCTATATACCCATGACAATATCTGCCACTTTGCTGTGTAGAAACCAGGGGAAAAAGTTGTATCAAAACCTGCGCTAAGCATGAACACTGGGCCAAATTTACAGAATGACGGTCTTGTTATACTTGAGAGAACATTTAGGATCACCTTGTTTCCCAGTGCACAGACCCTAGAAATGCTGAGACAGGCAGAGGGAAGTAAGAAGGAGGAGGGACAAATACCCTTAATAATACCTCCACTCCATCTCACCTGAACGTTCAAGCTGGTGACATTTGAGCAAGGACGACATCAGAAGTGCACGTAGCTTAGCAACAGAAATAGCTCTGTTGGCTGGGTGGAGGGAGGGACCAGCACTCATGTGGTGTTAGGAGTCCCTGCTAAGAGCAGGAAGGACAGAAATCTGCCCAGAAAAATGGAAAATGGAGCTTTCTACCAGGCCCCACACTCATCCTCTATTTTTTTTTTGGTGAGGAAGATTGGCCCTGAGCTAACGTCTGTGCCAATCTTCCTCTACTTTGTATGTGGGACGCTGCCACAGCATGGCTTGATGAGCAGCATGTCCATCTGTGCCCAGGATCCGAACCTGCAAACCCTGGGCTGCCAAAGTGGCATGCATGAACTTCACCACTGTGCCACCGGGCCAGCCCCCATATTCATCTTAGTGAGGTTTTCTCTGGCCACATCTGTGCCCAGAGCTGTCTTGTTCTGGTCAAAGACTTGTCCATTATTCTAAGTGAAGCAAGTCAAAGATATCTCCTTTGTCCATTATGACAATATCTATGTGAAGAACATATGAAGGGGATCTAGGAATCTGATAGGGTTAGTAAACAGAGATGGAGGTGGTGGTTTCTTAAAGTTTTACACAGAGTTAACAGGAAAATGGAGACTGCATTAGATCTCACTTATCATACGAGACAGTGAACAAAAGAAGTATTGTTCATGAGCCTTAAAAGATCATCTGCTTGAAGGCACAGGGCTTATTTTGTAACTACTGTATAGCCTGCTGCTATGAATTTAAAAGTGCTTAATCATTGGATTAGCTATTGATAGGAGACTGGTTTAATAAATTATAGTATCTCTCTAAATAATGGAGAACTATGCAGCTATAAAACGGAGTGAGGAGTCTCTCAACATTCTGCTAAGGACTGGTTCTGGGCTCTATGGTTTGATAGCAAAAGAAGGTGAAGTGTATAAGGTGTGCAAGCACTTTTCTATAAGGAAGAAGGGGATTCCAGTTTCAAACATGGCAGAATGGCTTGCATTGGATTAACCTTCCTACATAGAGAAATGATAGAATCTGGATAAAGTACATTTATAAAAGTTATTGGAAGGTACTAGAGAAAACTGAAGGGGATTTCACTCTTAAAAGAAGGGAACTACACAGAATGAAATCCAAATTTAAACAGCTTTCACCCTGAGGGTCCTCTCCAGTCCATGTAGTGTGGGGCAGCTAGAAAATGAACAGAAAGCTGTTTGAGATGTCAGGGAAGAGAGTGTGGACCTGTCAGAATGGCAAACATTTGGGAAAGCAAATCCCATAAAGGAGGGAGCCTCAGAGGGAGTAGCCAAATTGGCACATAAAGTTCCCTCAAATCTTTAACATGTGCCCCTGAACAGCACATGTGCAGGGGGAACACTAAGGAGCTGAGTGAAAAGCAACAGCTTTATGGTTGAAAGACATGAGCAGAAATCTCAGCTACTGGCCACTGTATTAAAGACAGAGTTCAGAGTTTGAGTCCTATCAATGAAGGCTCTGGAAACACCTCGGACTGTTTAATACCTCAGAACGAGTGCACCCCAGGAGTAAGGACTATGCTGTAGGACAAAGGGATTTGCCTGAAGCCTACAGGGAAAACTGAAATAGATCTGCCCTAACCAAATGTAAGACCAAGCCTCTGAAAGTTGAAAGTGATTGGCTAGTCATTTAACTGCCTGTTAGAACAAAAATCAACACTCTGTAGAGGAATACAACACAATCCAGAGTCTCTACAACGTGTTATCTATAATGTCCAGCAACCAACAAAGATTTTCTAGACATGCCAAGAAACAGAAAAACATGATCCATAATCAAGAGGAAAGGCAGTCAACAGACACAGACTCTGAAATAATCTAGATATGTTGTAATTAGCAAAAAAGAACTTCAAAGTAGCTATTATAAATAAGTTCAAGCACTTAAGGAAATGATGGTCATAATGAGCAATAACAGGCAGAGACTGTCAGGAGAGAAATGGAAACTGTAAAAAAGAAATTCAAGAACTGAAAAATATAATATCTGAAATCAAAGGCTGGACTTAACAGTAGATTGGAGATGACAGAAGTTAGTAAATTTGAAGAAGGATCAATAAAAATTAAAAACAAACAAACAAATAGATCCTCAGCGACCTGTGGAACAATATTAAATGGTATCATAGACATGTAATTGGAGTCCAAGAAGGAGAGAATAGAAAGAATGGGGCAAAAAAAAATTGAACAAATAATGGTCAAATCGCCCCCAAACTTGGTAACAACAACAGCAACAAATGTAAAGATCCAAGAAGCTCAGCAAGTCCCAAGTAGGATAAATAACAATGAAAGCTACAACCAGGCACATCGTAGTCAAATTGCTGAAAACCAAAATAAAAGAGAAAATCTTGAAAGCAATCAAAGGAAAAAAAATACATATGTACATGATACACCTTGTACAGGGGGAAAGTTATACTTATTATGGCTAACTTCTTTTTAAAACACCTGGAGAGAGAATGCACAAACACGTACACAAGAAAGATTCAGATGGGGGCCAGCCCGGTGGTGCAGTGGTTAAGTGCGCACATTCTGCTTCAGCAGCCTGGGGTTCGCCGGTTCGGATCCCGGGTGCGGACATGGCACCGCTTGACAAATCATGCTGTGGTAGGCGTCCCACATATAAATTAGAGGAAGATGGGCACGGATGTTAGCTCAGGGCCAGCCTTCCACAGCAAAAAGAGGAGGATTGGCGCCAGTTAGCTCAGGGCTAATCTTCCTCAAAAAAAAAAAAAAAAAGAGAAAGATATGGATGGACACCTATAGATTGAAAGTGACTTAAGAGACACATCAACCATTTACAAAGTATAGACCCTTGCATGGATTCTGATTCAAACAAACTGTGAAAACATTTATGACCTAGTTGGAAAAATGTGAACATTAATAGGATATTTGCTGATATTGAGGAACTATTAGTTTTCAGTGATGTCATGGTTCTGTGATTGTGATTTTATAAAGGGTCCTTATCTTCTCAGACTTGTACTGATATATTTATGGATGAAATCACACATCTGGGATTTGCCTTTAAATAATCTGGGATGGTGAAGCAGAGAGTACGTGAGGCACAGAGGAAACAAGATTGGCCATGAGCTGACCATCACAGCTGGTGATTGGTACATGCTGGTTCATTATACAATTTTCTCTACTTTTGTATAAGTTTGATATTTTTCCACTATAAAAAGCTTTTTTTTTTTTTTAAAGTGCCTAATCAACCTTGCACAGACACAGGTTGGGATGACAAGTACTAAATTCCTCACTTTAACTCAAATGCAAACAACTAACTGTTTACAGGGTACTGATTAGGCCCATGGAGTGAACCTTAAAGGCTGAGACTGTTAGTGTGTTAGAAATGATCTGCAGTCTTTTGGGAATGAGGCAAATATTCTTTTCATAGCTAGTATGGATCTCAAATCTTCTGTCCATAAAAATGAATTTATCTTTTATCCACGGCTCACTTTTCATTTGTCACAGAGCATGATCATCATAAGCAACTATTCAAGACCACTGCACTTGGAAGTTTCATATATTTTCTCTTAAATGCCATTTACAGGATGCGTCCCTTTATTAAAGCTTATTAAGGTTTAAAAATACTTAAGGATGATGAAAACCATGTATTGAAAAACACTATTTCCTGAATCCATTTCCCGTCTTACAAATTTCAAAACGAACACAGGCGTTGGCCAGTAGTCCGGTTACCTGCAGGTTTTCTTTGATGTCTTGAGCTTCAAGGCTCAGTGGATGGGTGTGCACTCAAGGCAAGCCTTAGGAAGTCTGGGAAGACTATGAGAGGAAGAACTTTCATGCCAAGGGTCAAAGAGGAACTGATGTAATGTCCTGGAGAGATTTCACTCTCTGTTCCTGCCCAGATCTTTGTGAACAATGAAGGAAGGAGACAGTGCTCTAGATAATCCAACTCAGATTTTACTTTTGACTCAGGATCCGGGCAGGAACAGGACTTGGAGGAGCTTGATTTATTTATTTCTCTGCAGACACCACTCAAAGAGGAAGTACTTGATGAAGTTGATAACATTAATGGTAGAGAACTGGATCCAAGGGTATTTAATTCCAGGCTCCTGGTGGTCTGGGCACAACCACTGTCGAGGCTGAAAGGCCTGCAATGAGATCTTCCAAGCTTTGTTTCAGTTTACAAGGCATGTGCCCACATATGAAGTGGGCTATGACGTTCCGACCCTGCTGCCTGCTGCCTCTGTTATTATAAGTTGGCAGCAGGGTATGGAAACTTAGGAGACCAGAGCCGGCAGGCAGAGAAGCTCCGGACACAGGAAATGCACTGAGCGGACAGTGGGTGCATTAAATCCCCCAGATGTAGGAGTCTTCTGTCTAAAACAAGAAGATTTTTTTGGTCTGGCCTTGATGTCTGGCTTTGTTCTTGGTGAACTGCCCAGCTGGAAAACTGGGAAATTATCCACATTGCCCTCGGTCTGAAGGTCTTGATACGGGAGGGAAACGCGCGAGGAAGAGGGAGGGAAAGCCACACATAATTAGTCACTGTGGGCACGGAAGGAAGGGGGAAGGGGAAACAAGACCAAGGACTGGGAGGGAACCCAATATGGTTAAAAGTGTTTTCTCATCCCAAACCTTTCTCTCTGTAGACCTCTTTTAGACACAAGTAATGCCTTCTCACTACCAAACAGCCCAAGATAAATTAGGACTTTAAATGTGATGAATACAAAAATAGGTCTGATTTCTTTTCTCCTCCTCTTTCCTTTTACTTAGAAAAGTTTTGCTACTTAAAATTCATCAAAATTTGACCCAATTTAATCATGTTATAAATAATGAATAACTGGTAAACCTAAAAAAAAAAAACTGCCTTTGGTTAAAGTCATGGGTTTTGACTAGGAAATTTCCAGGTTAGAGCAAAGGCTAAGATCAAGTTTATATCTCACATACCAGGACCACATTTCCACTATCACGCTTTCCCTAAGGCCATGGATGATGATAAGAGAAGAAATTAGGCAGGGAGATGCAAATCAACCCAGCAGGTAACTGTCACTCATCGGCCTCAGTCTACTGTGCTCCACATTCTTCCAGAAAGGACCATTTCCCAGCACAATTTTGTAAAAGATTAGTGGGAACCATGAATGGTATAAAGAGCTATATAGAAATTAAAGTCTCGAGGTCCTGAGGTGAAATTCAAAATAGATTTCTCACATATACACTTAGGTTCTGTCACCTTGTTATGGGTTGAATTGTGCTCCTCCACTCCCTCCGCATTCATATGTTGAAGTCCCAACCCCCATTACCTCAGAATGTGACCTTATTTGGAAATAGGGTCATTGCAGATGTAATTGGTTAAGATGAGGTTATAATGGAGTCAGGGGGCCCCCTACTCCAATACGACTAGGGTCCTTACGAGAAGGAGAATTTGGACACATAGGGACACACGCATTTGGAAGGGGACCGTTTTGCCATGCAGTGATTACAAAATATGAGTTGAATCATCAAACCTTCAGTGATGTCAACCATATTTCAAGTGGTGTCTTGGATGTAGAAAATTCAAAGAGTAAGAAAATGTGGTCCTTGCTCACGCGCTATCATAGTCTAATGGAAAAGGCAGACACATAAAAAAAAAAACAAAAACAAAAAGCTACAGGTGCTGAATGAAGAGTCAGTGCACACAAGGAGCATGCCTTGTGAAGATCAAGGCCGTGATCTACAAGCCAAGGAACCCCAAAGATGGCCAAGCAAAACAGCAGAAGCAAGGAGAAAGGCAGACTCTCACAGCCCTTAGAAGGAACTGATCCTGCCTATACCTTGATCTTGGGCTTCCAACCTCCCGAACTATGAGAAGATAAATTTCTGGGGTTTCAAACCATCCAATTTGTGGAACTTTGTTAAGGAAGCCCTAGCAAACAAATACATTCCCACCTCCCTTTCTGACAAGTTCAGCCGAGAATTTCCACTGACCCTTTGCCTGCCCATTTCAGCCTATTTATCCCAACAGGCTGCCAATGTCACTGACTTCCCTTGGAGGGCCGAGAAGAAAACTGCCCTAGTTTGGAATGTGTGATTCACAGACGTCTGAGGTCATAAAGAATAAATCCTATGTAAGCTCCTAGAACTGTATAAGCATTTGGTGAAGGGGGCTGAAAGAAACAAAACAGGTGAATAGGTGACTTGCAGGACTCTGGGGCTTAATCTTCATTTCTGTGGCTTCCAAACCAAACGGCCTCCAAACTGGCTCCCTCTGCTAGTGACTCCGTACAGAGAGTGAAAGCAAGTCTGCATGGGGCACAGGTTCATGCTCCTGGCTGTAAGCTGTCCTTGTGCTTCCCAGGCAGCATAGAGGAGTCTCCCTCAGTCTTGACAAAGCAGCACAAAAGAAGTGAATGAAGAAATCAGGGATCAGATTTCAAACAAGCCAATTAGACCCGTGGGGGTGAGCCTTGTGAGTCATCACAGGAGGGACGGGGTGGCACAAAGATAAGGAGAGGAGCGCTGGAGAAGGGAAAGAGCAAGATCAGGTCCACTGCGGCTTCCATCTCTGGAGGTGAACCCAAACTGCCCCGAGTCCCCTTATCGTCAAGGAATCAGATGGCATTTCCCTGGGGGTAAGAGGAAGGTTCTTGAAGACTTCCAGACTACCTTGGGAGAGTTATTCATGCATATTAGGAATCTCTTGCCCCTAAAACTTCTGGCTTAATAAAGCCAGCTAGGCTGAGGGCTAACAGCCTCCACACCACTCGAGGAAGCCTAGGAGGCAGGGAAGGTGGGCAGGGCCTCCCTGAAGGTCAGCGAAGACAGGCCCTGTGCGCCATCCAGTGCCTCCAGGCTTTCCCATCCCCGTCAAATGCTGCATCACGGGACAAGAGTCAGAGGGCAAAAGGTCATGCTGCCCTAGAGCCTGAAATACGGGAAGCAAAGCAGGAAGAAGAGGCGCTGGAGAGGAAAGGAGGAGTTAGAGAAGAGTGGAATGAGGCCTAGTAAGGGGGAAAGGTGTTCACTGGTGCCCTGGGGACAAGAGGAAGTCAGGAGCTGGGCCTGGTCTTCTTCTGGTGGGACCTCATTATCTCCTGCCAGATCCAAGAGTCACAGAATGGAAAGGGACACAAAAAGGTTAATCTTAGAGTTGTTAATGTGAGAGGAGACAGCCAGAAGATTAATAGGTCCCAAGGGGGTCGCAGGGGACCCACAATTTGCCAGGGACTGCGAGGCAACATAAAGTAAAGCACTGCTCATTTTCAAAACAGGCTGTGTCCTGAAAGTAATTAAGGTTGGCACTTTCAATGTATTTTCCCATAGAAACAATGCTACAGAGGGCGCCTGGTTAATCCCTGAAGGAGCTCTAAGATAATGGCGTGGGTAGACAACAAGCCCTTCCTATGTCCGGGAGGCACAAATCTGGTGTTTGCACAAAGTGCATGCAGTTGCAATAACGGGAATGGTTAAGAAAACTGGGATTGGAGGTAAGAAAAAAACCAACCATCGCATAACAATGTGAATATACTTAACGTTACTGAACTGGACACTTAAAAATGGTTAAGATGGTCAATGAGTATTTTATTAGAACTAAATTTTTTAAGTTTAAAAAAAAAGAAAAAACCCACCAAACAGTGGTAAGAAATATCAAATAATGATAATGAACATTTATTAAGTGCTTGCTATGGGTTAGGTGCTCTTCGAAAGGGCATTTCCCATATTACCTGATTCCTTCTCAGAGCAATCATATTCTATAGGTCCTGCTATTTTCCTTCTTTTACAGATGGAAACTGAGACACAAGGAAGTTCAATAACTTGCCTAAAGTCACACAGCTGGTAAACTGGGGAACTGAGATTTGAGCCCAGGTGGTCTGGATCCAGAATGCACACACACCCCATTATGCTCTCTGGCTCCATCATGCATTACACGGTTAATACGATAACAAAGATGTCAAACCCCAGTCAATGGCCTTCTTGACACTTCATTCATGTACATCACTCCAGCAAGACTAGAGAATTGGGGAAGTTTTTAAAAGAACCATTAATAGGATGTGGCCTGAGCAGCTAGAAAAGTTCATCTACCCTGGTGCCTACTCAGCAGTTACACAGAGGGGCCGGCTCCCAAGGAGAGACCTGCAGTGAGGGCCTGGTTCCCAAGGAGGATGCCAACCAGCGCTTCTGCTCTCAGAAGCCAGTGCCTGACTCAAAAGCCACATCTCTCACAGGCTGCAGGATTTTCGTCATGCTAAGTCCACTCATCCTGAGGCAGTCAATGATCTATATGGGTTAATTTAGTCCAAATTAGTATGAGGTTTTAATATCATGAATTGAAGACATACACTGGTGTCTCAAAGTTATCTCTGACCTTTTTTTTGGGTTTAGATTTGGCAGTTGCAAGTACTGTGAAGCAGAAAAACTATAAGCAGGAGTGCTGGTACCTGCCACACTGGACCCCAGTCAAGGGACCAGACTTGGTATTCTCATCTCCACAATTCTACTCAACATTCAATCATCTGTCCCATTTTGAGGGTGCTTGCCCAAAACACTTTAATAAAAATGTTCCTTTGGTCAGCTTATTCATGCTGCAGTGCAATGAACACAGGCACTGGAGTTAAGGGGACCTCACAGCTGTGTGATTTGGGGGCATGTTACTTTACTGCTCTTAGCCTCCATTTCCTTATCTATAAAGTCGAGATAATATTACCTTCTTTATAGGGTGGTTGTGAAGATTAAATGATTTAAACATGTAAGGGCTTAGATCAGGGTCTGGCACACAACAAGGACTCCATAAATGTTAGCTATTATTTTGCTATTATGAAGCAGATTCACATACCTTGTCTTTAATTATCTCATTAAAGATGTATAACATTTCCTTCCTCCAAAGCAGTCTTTGGGCACTTGGATTTGGGGGCTGTGTTGGGGGTGGGAGGGGTAACATCCCTCAATAAAGCAATCACATAAATGAAACTTCTGTGGGCCATCCCAGAATGCAAGCCACCCTCCCCTCACGAAGAAATGATTTCTCTACTCACTGGGCCATTACCACGTGCTCCTTGTAAGGAGAATGGAGATCAACAGTATTTCGACACTTGACACTTCTCGTCATCACTTACAAAGTCC
Organism: Equus quagga; assembly: GCF_021613505.1. Lineage (NCBI taxonomy): Eukaryota > Metazoa > Chordata > Mammalia > Perissodactyla > Equidae > Equus > Equus quagga. The sequence continues at coordinate 45,791,504 of NC_060267.1, forward strand.
ACGCCCACCTGGTGACAAAGAGCTGCCCCAGAGCAGAACTTTCACCTTAAAACTATGTCCACGGTTGCAGAAGCAACCACAGCACTACATGTGCGAATATTGGCAAATTAGAGTGATTGAAAACCACCTCCCAGTCTCTCAGATGGGGCATAGGAGAAGAGAGGACTGGAGAGCTGCAGTTACAGGAGGGTCCCCCAAAGCAGTCATAGGATGAGAACGTAAGAGAAACTGACCTCATTCCTTCTCCCTGCAGACTTACGCGTGTCTGGTCCAACAGGGGTAGCTCTGCAGAGCTGACCCCATTTGGAGACTAGCCCAGACTGAAAGCACACTTTATATTGCTCAAGGAGCTTCTACGCAATCACTATTGAAGTAGTTTTAACACTAAAAGACAAGTGGCAATCGAATATATACTTTGGGACAAAGCCTTTTTGTAAATTATTCCATGGGAGCCCAAAGTAACTAATTTTGGAATCTAAGGTGTCAAAAGAAGTTGATACTATAACTGTGTGTGACAAAATAAATTTATTTTAAAATCATCTGAAGTCTGAAATTTCTAAAAATGTTTTGCCTCCTGGTTTTGGTGAAAGAAGTAGTATCATTATTTTTGTCTCCTTCCTACATAGCTATCTACCTAACGTCTAACTAAGTCATATTATGCAGTTAAAGTGAGTCACAATAATCAAAGAAAAGGAATCCACTTAAACTAAGATTTTCATTGTGAAACGAGTGAATGACGATGCTTTTCGTTTGACTACTAAGAGGGGTAATATTATTAATAGTTCTTGATAAGGTGAGACAAATGAGAATAGAGCAGATGTTCAGCTGTTTCTGAGCAACACCAGGCAGGACATTGTTATGATTTTCTGGATTTTAGTTACCCAAGACTCTGAAGGTAGAGAATGTGTCTTATTCATCTTCATGTCACCCAGGGAGCCTCAGACCTTGGAGAGAAAGTTAGGATTTGAGAGCTGTAAGAGAGCTGAGAAACTTAGCCTTTATGATTTGTTCTGGCAGAATGGAGGGTGAGAACCTGGTTTCCTGACTTCCAGATCCCATCCTCTTAAAAATTTTATCGAAGCTGACCACGTGCCCCAGTTTGTCTGGGCTGGTCCTGGCTTATGCCTGTTGTCCCGGCTTACTTATTAACAGAGTCCGGTTTCACCGTCAGAAGTGTCTTGGTATGGATGAAAATTTATAAGGTTACCTTAATTATATAATATTGTCTTCCTGTCCCAGAACTAAGTACGGGAAGAGAGTAGAATGCCAGTTCTCCGAGACTTAGGTGCTAATCTGAGGACTGCTTCACCCAAGGCATGACACAATTTCAGAACAGTGTACATTATAGGGATAATGAAAGTTTACAAAATAAGGGTTTGAATTAGCATGGTCCCCTTCATCTCCCCTCAGAGCCTGGAGGGGAGCCTCTGAGCTAACACCAACTTCCTAGCTTCTGGCGCTGCCATGTGGCTGCTAGTAAGGAAGGTGAGATTTCAATGTAATGTACTCATATGGGACATTTGCGGGGAACTGTTGCTGGATTGAACAAGATACATTTGTATTGTGACATAAATTCCCATTGTGAAATTATGAATGTCTGGACTGGTTAAGTCAGTGGCAACGATGAGGTGAAGTCACAGGGGGCTGAATGAAGCTCTGTGTTTACATTCACTCTGCACGCCTCACTGTGCCAGGCTGCTTAGGGGCTGAGTCGGGTCCTCTCTGGAATGCCTCTGTTCTTCTTCCATTCTGTCATATTTATTTCTCTGCCAAGTCCACAGCAACACACTTTTACATGGTACTGTATCCCCAATTACGTAAAGTAAGTCCTTGGGGATGTAATATTTGATAGGTGTAATTTCACTTCTCCCTCTTCAGGACCAGATCTTTCTGTATGTTGACATACGCCCAGATTAATGTGTTCCATTCACAAGTGAATGTAACAGCATTGATTCCAGAGACAATTCATGTTGAGCTTGGTATTTTTCTATTTGGTGGAGAAGAGAAAGAGGTGGGAGGTGGTTGGAGGTAGGGAACTTGTACTGGTTCATCCACTTCTCTACTCGTCCCTTTGTCACCCATGGCGCCCATAGATCTGCAAGTCTAGGGGCAGGCAGCCTCTTCATATCACCTCCATGCCTTGCACGGCTCTTCTCATTTGATACCATTTGACGAAGACCCGCACTTTCCCTTCTCGTGTGTCCCCTGACTCATCTGAGAGCATGCGCCGTGTCTGAAAGGTCTGTACTCTCAGATCTCGATTCCTGGCTGACGGCTTTAAGGAACGGTCTCTGAGAACACACTACTTTTAAGAGCTGAGTCTGAAGTAGAGCTAACTGGTCCACAGGGCGATGAAGCCCTTGACCTTGGCCTCATTAGCTCCATTCTTTTACCTACGGAGCTCACCACCACCACCATCATAACACTTCAGAGCACAGCTCATTATGGCGTATGGGACAGCACATCTGTATTTACTTGGTTTGAGAGTAGCTCTGAGAGTAAGCCAGCTTTCTCTATTGATTAGCACCTGCAAAGGAGAACCACAACAAACACACCTACTTATGAGTCAGACCAGGCCAAGGGGAAAAGAGGAAGGATTTGTGATGGGGTGAGACCAAGCCTCCAATCGCATTTGGAGAGAGAGAGAAAAGAAAACCTCATCACACCCTGTTTGTATCTGAAGAGGCAGGCCGGTAATATGACTCTCGCCTTAATGTCAAGCTTCAGTAAACCCACCTCCTCTGCTGTGGAGTAGCTGTTGGCTATTACGCAAGCCGGGGTACATACGTACGTACGTTTGAGGCAGGAAGAGCAAAGAACTGAGAAACCGAATTGGGGGTGGGAAGCAGCTGCTACATTTAGCGAAGGTGAAGCTAGAGGAAGAAAGGATGAGAGCAACAGGCAGGGAGCATGCAAGCAATGCTCTGTTTATCCTCCCGTTTATCCTCCGTCACAGAAGCGAGGGGACCTGCTGTGAAACACTTGGCGCAAGGTGGAGATGTCAGGTGCCTGGAGGCAGGCTCTTTTGTGAAGTGTTAATTAAGAAAACAAATAACTTCTCATTTTTTAATTTGCCAACAATAAAACAAGAAATAGTAGCCCTCCTCTTGGGGATGATCAATTTAAGGAAATACTCCAAGGGACCAGGGATTTAGGGCCCTTAGTAAGCTGGCCCTAAAAAAAAGTTCAAGTTCATGTCCCCACATCTGTTGTCTAACCAATCCGGGCAGGAAGCCTTGGACCTCAGGCTCCTCAGAGGCTCGATGCCTCACTGTTCAACGGAATGGTGCTCGAAGTAAGATTTTTATACCCTATTTCTGTACCCAAACCCCTGCTTTGGAACTATGTCCAGGGCCACAATTCAATCCTGGTTCTTTGTTTTGTTTTCTACCAATGACTTTATGAGTCCTGTGACTCACAAGCAAGGAGAAACACCTGGGACATCTGAAATAAGTACTTACACTGAGTGCACCATAAGAAACTGCCTTTGGTGCAGGAAGAGGAAACCCCTGGTCCACCACAGAGTTCACAGGATTTTTGTCTTTTTTCCTTTCTTCATCCCTTTTTTCTTTTTTTTGGTGAGGATTGTTGCTGAGCTAACATCTGTTGCCAGTCTTTCTCTTTTTGCTTGAGGAAGATTGTCGCTGAGCTAACATCTGTGCCAATCTTCCTCTATTTTGTATGTGGGATGCTGCCACAGTGTGGCTTGATGAGTGGTGGTGTGTAGGTTCATGGCCAGGATGCGAACCCGCAAACCCCAGGCTGCCGAAGCAGAGCATGCGAACTTAACCACTATGCCCCCGGGCCAGCTCCCCCTTTCTCCAGCTTTTATTATCCTGTGCTTAAAAACCTTCATGACTCCCCATCACTTTCCTCCACCCAAGTCCTCCACATTCTGGTTCCAATCTCACCTCCTTGGACCAGCTCTGCAAAGGCAAAATGTCGGTCATTGTTGAAGCAGAGTGAGGGCTCAGAGGGGTTTAGTTTAGTTTCTCTATTTGGGGTATGTTTGATATGTTTCCTAAGAAAAGGTTAGAGGGGAAAAATAAGATCTACAACCCAAGTCATCTGACTGCTCTCTATTCCAAGGACTGACTCCATCCTATGTCAATTCTCTCTGTCTGGTATGTTTTCCACTGCATCCCTGCATATGAGAATCCTGCTGGACCATCAACGGAATCTTCCAGAGCCATCTCCTTCATGAAGCTGACCCTGATGCCCGTACGTGGATGTGATTTCTCTTTCCACTACCTCTTTATGGTGCCTACTATTCTAGTTATGCTTTGATACTTATGTGTATATCTATCTCATTTCTTCACCTAGACTGAGTTGCAGAGAAATAAGGGTCTATCTTATTCATCTTGGCATTCCCCCCAGGGTCTTATACATAGAAAGCACTCAATAAGTGTTTGTTGAATGAAAAAATGAATCACATGAATAGGAACAACTTATCAACTTAACAACAAAACCTCCTGGATTTGTCTAAGCCTCAGGCAAGGAAAGAGAAGCCTCCTCTGGTACCTTCGTCGTGGTTCTGATGCAGTATGACTTCCGGCTGTGTGTGTATAGAGTTTCCAGGGTGGAAGAATGGTGAAAAAAGAATCCGAGGTTTCCTCTGCTTCAGAATATGCTGAAGGAGTTCATAGAGCACATCACCTGCAGAGAAAAAGGAAAGAGAAATAGAGCAACGGAACATTTTATTTAACAACTATTTACTGACAGCTTCGACTGGATGCCTGGCATTGTACTAAGAGCACAGTGGTGAGCAAGACTGGCTGGCCCCCTACCTTCCCGGAGTTTACAGGGGACAGGATGTGCCACTCAAAACTCCAAAGGTCAGAGCCATTTGATTTATTGAACTTTTTTGATTATGAAAGTAACATACAAAAAAAGTTTAAAAAAATGCAGAAAGCCAGAAAGAAAACACAAATCACCTATAATCCTACCCTGTTAACACTATCTATAGTTACATAATTAGAACCAGGCTTATAATAGTTTAGTATCTCTCTTTTTCTCTCCACATTATTATTATTATTTTTTGGTGAGAAGGATTGGCCCTTAGCTAACATCTGTGCCAATCTTCCTCTATTTTGTATGTGGGTCACCACCAGAGCATGGCTTGATGAATGGTGTGTAGGTCTGCACCTGGGATCTGACCCTACAAACTTGGGCCACCGAAGCAGAGCGTTTGAACTTAACCACTACACCACCAGGGCCAGCCCCTCCCTCCACGTTACTGAACTGCTCCAGTAGCTGCATAAGGATAGCCCATCACAGGGATGCACCAGACTTTATTGGAAATTTAAACTGTCCCCCTTTATTGCTATTATTTTTGTGAAAAATATCCTTTTCACATCTACCTTTGCCTGCATTTCAGATTGTTCAAAGAAGAATTCTGAAGTCACTAAGTATGAAAAGTTTTAATGTTCCAATGACAACTCGTAGATTCTTCATAGAAATCTTCCCAACAGAAAACAACATGCCTTTCTAACCCACCCCACTCCTAGGCAGGAAGAGAATAAATACGAAAAAAATCGACAAGTCTGGTCAGAGGTGCTCACTATTGAAGATACCCTATAAGGAACTGGCACATTCTAGGATGCTTCCCTCCTTTAAAAATACACACAGGCATTGCTCCAAGCCTCTACAGTCTCTAGAAAATCATCTTTAGATGTCACCCCGTTGCAGAGGACAGTGGGGGCTGCTCTGAGCTGGGGCCCTCTGTTCTGATATATCTGGCACTTGAAATGTCCACTGAGTAGTTAATTAGCGAAAAAACCTGTCATTGTCTTGTTCCACCCCTTTGGCTTAAATCCAAGTTCAAAAACGCAGGTGGGTGCCTCAAAACCCCTTAGGGGTGGGTGATTAATCTTTAAAATACCACAGTCTTCTGGCTATCCCCCCATGCCCTTCCACATACAGATATGCAGTCAACAATTGTACCAAACAATGGGTTTCTGTCTCTAATTTTAGCCACTTTTAACAGATACTTTAATTAACAATGTAATTTAACTGCACATTTTAGGCTATTATTTTTTTTCTTTTAAACTCAGCCTGAACCTGAGAAATGCTCCATATTAATTTCCTTCTTTCTGCAAACCTCTACTCCTTTTCCATTTGTATTATAAGTTCCAAGAGACTGTACTCTAACTGATTCTTGAGGTGTCCTTGCGTCTCCGCTTTGACTTTGGACGTTTCTCTTCCTCCGAATTTTGGCTGTTATCAGTATAACTTACTGCTACTGTTTACAGCCATGTGTCCCATAACGACGTTTTGATCCATGACGGACCACATATACGACAGTGGTCCCATTAGATTAGTACCATATAGCCTAGGCGTGTAGTAGGCTATGCCATCTGCGTCTGTCTAAGTACACTCTATGATGTTTGCACAATGACAAAATCGCCCAATGACACCTTTTTCAGAACGTATCCCCATCGTTAAGCAATGCATGACTGTACTATTATGATTAAATAAAGCAAAAGACTTTGAAGAGCTGAAGACACCATGTCACTTGGGTATTTCCTTTTAATGAAATGTTTGAGAAGACGCAGACTTTTAAAAATGCTCTGTCTAAGGTAGAGATTGCGTTATTTAGAGCTGGCAAGGCTTTGGAGCTCATCTAATCCAAACCTAGTAGCCATGGTAATGCTCTCTGATGAGACAAGGATACGGAGCCTGAAATACAGTCTTATTTTAATGATTCATATTTTAATCGCTTACAAAAATAAGTCCCTAATCAACACTTTGTTTCTTTCAGTTTGGTGTAATGTCTTCCTGAACTTTTCTTAATTTACATGGCCGCACACTCGCTGGGTTTCATCCTGTGGTTTTGAGCAATGGTTTATTTCGGTAGTAAGCAGAAGAGAAAACGAAAACATTGAAAAATGTGTTCCTGATGATTACTATTACTAAAAAAAATGGTCAGTAATTAGAGTATCCATTTTGGAAGGGGAGGCCAGGAAATACAAATTTAGTGTCAGCGAGGATGTTCAACTTTGTTCACGTAGAGAGGCAGGCTGCTATGGCGGGGAGGGCCCGGGCTGCCCAGCTGGAGCGCTGTTCCTCTGCACCGGGGACCTTGAGCAAGTCCCTGAACTTCTCTGCGAAATGCAGACAACAACATTTACCTCAGAAGTCTGCTGTGAGGATTAAATGAGGGGAGCGTCTCGAAGCACCTACAGCAGGTATGGTGCACATATTACACACTGGTCTTCCTCTCAGGTCACTCCTGGGGCTGGAGAAGCTCCTCCATGTGGTGGCTAAAGACTGGACTGTAGAGTGGGCACGCCACTTCCTTTTCTGTGTTTCCATTATACAGAGAAATGGGGCAATAAAGTGGAATGGGGAAGGGTCTACGCTCTGGAGTCAGACTGGAACCTCAGGCACGTCCTTCAACTTCTCTAAGCCTCAGTTCTCTATCTATAAAATGGCAGTGTTGACAGCATCTACCTTGTAGGACTATTCTGAGCATTCGATGGGGTAATTTGTGTAATGAGATCATCACAATGTCCAGCAAACAGTAAAAACTCAGCAAACACTAGCTGTTGCTGTGACTGCCACTATCACCACCACCATTCTTCTTCTTCTTACTGACATAATTAAAGCAGTTTAGGACAGACCTGTAGACCCCTAAGGAGGTCTCATGGAGAACAAAGGAGTGTCTGGGTCATGGTCAGTGTTATCTTCCCCCTTCAGAAAGGGCAAAGGTTAACGGAGACCATTCACCCATTCTTGGCTTCTCTGGATACCTCGCCCTGGCTTGGTGGGCTGAGTCCACAGTGGGGATGACCTGCTCTGCTCCATACTTTCCCAGGCCTTCTGTGCTGGCTCTCTGCTGCCCCTCATCCCAAAGCTGGCAGAGGCAGCCAGGCAGAGAAGGTTCCTCTTTGAGTGTGCAGGAGAAAGCAGTCGGAGGGGCCGATCAAGCAGAACTCTGCCAGTTCCTTACCTAAAGCCTAAGCCTATTAGGAGAACTAGTAAGATCTCGTTCATAAGCGCCACCTGTGACAGCTGGCTAATGGGTGGGAGCACAGGCCCAAGGTCCCAGGTTCTAGGCCATGAAAAAACTTAATTCTAAGGCTATAGAGTATGGCCATAGCTGGATCAGTCCATTCACAGACGTGTTTCCTCAGCAACCAGGGGCTTGGTCGGGGAATGTGGCTGGCTTAGCACAAACGCATCACTATTACGGAGGAAAAACCAACTTACTGTGTGTGCCCTGTGTATGTATGATCAGCAGTAATAGTGTGTGTCCACTATAAGCTTGGGATCTTAGGCCTAGAGAGGATTCTAGAGGTTTCTTAAATCGACTCAAACTTGTATTTAGTAGAAGTTCCCCTCCCCACCTTGCCCTGCCAAAAAGTAGTTTTGGCTGAGTACTTCCAGCAGTGGGCAGCTGGACACAACATAAGCAAACCACTTTTGGACAGTTCTAGTTGGTAGTAGAAAGTTCTGTTGAGCTGGAATCTGGCCTCCCTGAAATCTCATGTACTTCGGTTCATAGATTTTGCTTCTGAAGCAACACAGAACACGTGTCCCCTCTACGACAGTTTTCTAAGTAAATAAAGAAGGCCTCCTAGCCTCTTCCATCTCCTAATTCCTCCAATACCCAGCCTGCTTTCTCGGTACATCCTTAAAATCTTCCTATATGCAGGAGATCATATCTAAAATGTAATATTAACAGAAAGATCTCTGGAATAAAGAAGATATTTAAAAGTAAGTTATATTTATTTGCCTGCTGAAAATAAAGAGCATGAGCCATAGCACTGTATCTAACTTAGCTAACGATCACTGGCTTGAATTCAGAAGTCACTCTTCAAAAAATTCTTGGATTCTTGATAAATCTTCTCTGTTTTCCCAGAAAAGAAATAACTAGTACTAACTACAAAAGGTGCTTCTATAGTACTAAGCAATGGAACCAAGGCTATTGTTTAAGGCACAATAGCTTTTGTTGGTTCCTCCCTATATCTTCATGCATACATACATAGTTCACGTAGCACACGCAAGTGCACAGGTGGATTTGCCATGAAGCTAGTGAGCTTCAGAGCTCTTCACTTGCATAGACCCCTGGGAGGAGCCCTAGAAATATTTGTGTCCCCCATACTATAACCTTCAGGCCCCACAAAACCTAGATAACCTCCTGGGGGTATGTACACACATGACACACACAACACATGCTTTCATGCATACACATGTATGTGCATGCATACACACACACACAGATCCACAAACTAAACATACATTCAATTTTGTATTGGTGATCTTGATGTGAAAAGCCAGGCATCTACTTTGAGACTCCTAAATTCTATTATTTTATTTGCAATTTGTTTCAAATGGACAGTAGAGACAGTGAACAGAACTGTTGCCAAGTTGCCTTATCAATTTTATTCGTCTCTGAAGACCAAGAAGAGATGCTCTTTAGGGGGTTACATTTATCTAAGTTTCTCTACTTTCAGAGGAAAGAACTTGGGCTCCGAGCAAGAAGTCCCAAGTTTGAATCCTTGTTCCTCTATTTGTCAACTGCATGCCCTGAGGCAAACTGTTTTTTGCCTTTGTGCCTTAGTTCAAGTCTTAAATATTCTCTTGTCTCACATGAGAATACTGCCGCAGACTTGGCAGGGCTGTTATGAGCATTAATAAGATGATGCGAACAAGCACCAGCCCCATGTCTGCTACAATATGCGCTCAATAGATGGCACCCCTTGTAATTATGATATTAACAGACATATCTCAAAAGAATCTGGAAACTATTTGCTTCGCCTCAATATTTGTATTTAAAGCACATGCATAAGTTTCATAAAGTCACATTCATATGTATGGAATATTTATTTTTCCAGGTGACGACATTTCAGATGGACAGACATTTCTAGTTCACCTTTTTTTCTCTCTCATTCACAGTTCTATCTTCAACTTCTTTCTATGAGTTTCTTCTCTCCATCATTTAAGTAGTTTCAAGTTTTTCCTGTCTTCTACATACACACACACACACACACACACACACACAGACACACACACATGCGTGCACACACAACCACTCGTGTGCACATGCGCACACCTCTGTCTTCATCTTCCCCTCCAGGCACCGCTCCTGTTTCCTCCCATGGTAGCCGAACTTCTCCGAGGAGCTGTCCAATCCTGTTAGCGCCACGTCCCTCCCCTTCCACTCCTCAGGGCCCTTCATCCTGCTCTCCACTCTAACCCTTCTCCAAACTGCTCTCGCTGAGTCACCTAACTGGTGTCAAACCCAAAGGACAACGGTTAGTACCTGGGGACTTGTCTGCCCTCTCAGCAGCATTCATCATCAGTAATCACTACCTTTCTCCTTAGAACATTCCACAGCTTCTGAAATTCCTACTTCTCCTGGTTTTCTTTCCACCTCTCCGCTCTTCCTCCCTCTCCAACCCTTCAACAGCAAGGCTCCCCAGGACTCTGACTATTCTTTCTTCCTAGGTAATCTCATCTACTCCCAGAGCTTCAATCAGCTCATCTATGCTAAATCTACTCCAGCTAGGCATTTCTTCTCAACTCTGGAACCTTCAGTTATCTCCTCGACACTTCTTCTTGCATGCCATACAGGTACCACACATTAAATGTGTCTAACATAAAATTCTTTATAACCCACGTGATGTTTCCTAGTTCAGGAAGTGCCCAGTTGGTTGGGCCAGAAACCTGGGAGTCATCCTTAACTCCTCTCTCCCTCTCATCCAACATCTACTCAGTCACCAAGACTTACAGACTCTCTCTTCTGAATATTCCTTGAATCATCCCCTTCTTAGTTCAAGTCACCACCACGGCTCCTAGGTACCAGCCAAACCAATTGTCCCATATCCACATTTTACCTCTGCACCTTGTCATGCTGATCTCTGCTTAAAACCCTCAGAGGCTTCTGCCTGTCTTTAAAGCAATGTTTAAAGTCCCAAATATGATCTGTAAGGCCCTGTATAATCTACTGAAGAAAGAATAGACTCAATAAACACTTGTAAATCTACAGTGTATTTCCGTATATTTATATCCTCCAATTTTGCTTAGCAAGTCCCATATTGGGGTTGGCTTGGGCATTTCAAGGTTTTACAATTATAAATAGAATTGCTAATGGCATCTCCCCCCCCCCCCCAAATTGGATGGTTTCCTTAGAATATTTTCTTAAAATGGTATTATCAGTGAAAGGGTATGATTAGTTTTAAAGTCTTACTATAATTGCTTGTTCTCCAGAAGGCTGGGACCAATGCATTGCGTCATCTACAATGCAGACCCAGTGCCTCTCCTCCGAGGTTCACAATGTTTAACTTCTCAAGTTCAGTGGGTTTAAAGCAGAATCTTAACATTGTGAAAATTTGCATTTTTCAGGTGATGATTTACTACGTACAAACCCTCATGTGAAGATTATCTGAAGCGGTACATTCTTAAATTTGCAAACTTCTCTTTTCTCTTTCTCTCTCTTCTGTTTTTATTCAGAGATTTTAGTTTCCTTCTGACCTATTCTTAAAAAAAAAAAAAAAGAAGCATGCATGGTGTGAGGGGGTACTTTTCAGATTTGTCAGGAAATTCTCTCTGCTGGGTCCTTTCCGCCTGTGATAGGTTCAGGATGAAGGCCTAGCTCTGAGACTCTTCAGTTTCACCTCAAATTCAACAGTGAAAACACCAATGCCGTCACAGGCCTAGGGGATCCCACTGGGGGTCATAACAGGCCCAGTCCTGTCATGGCACTTCCTGGCTTTCTAACTCCGCTCCATCTGACTTTCCAAGTATACCATTCAATCCATTTTTGTAGACTGATTGAATTACAAACCTTTTATTTAATATGAAGTGCCTTCTGTGACCATAAAAATAAACTAGCCTTTTACTTAGGAACAAATATTTGAAATTTAGCTTGATATCTATGTCTTAGACACAGAGATCGCAAGAAAAAGGGAGCAGGTTGTGTGAAAATTTGAATATTCTATTTAAGACAAGAATAAATCAGTTAGAAATGAGATATAGTAAGACAATTGCCTTTAGCTGGGTACAGAATATAAGGTAAGATAAAAGAATAAGCTCCTGAGAAAACAAAAATATTGTGAAATGAGTATGCACTTTATCAAAGGATGTGGTGCATGTTTTACACACTATAATATCCCTCTGCATGGCAGAGGGATCAGCTGTCACCATCATTTCACAAATGGGACAAGTGAAGTGCTGGGGAATTAAGTGACTGTCCTGTAACTGACGTATTAAGCATTCCTCTGACGTGTGATACACATTTTTGTCTGTTTGTTTTGCTCAAAGACACAGTAAGAGAAGAAAGTGCCAACTCTGGGAGTCTTCAGTTAGGGTCATGTCTACTGCAACTCCCACACTTCAGGGCTGCAGTCCCCCTCTGTGATCCATACCCTCAGACTCTACAACTCGATTCTAAAACAGCCAGTTGACACAGCCATTCAATCCAGCAAACCATCTAACATTGCTTAGTAGAAATTAACAGGCAAGTTGGTGCAAGGAACTATACATAGACACGGACCAGTATTTTCAGCTTACTCTTGAAAGGGATTTTTACTACATTTGAAGGGCACAAGCAAACCATATTTCCAAAGACAGAGGTTCCGGTGGGGTGGAAAGGGAAGAAATAATTTGTAACATCACACTCTGTTATACTAAAAGACTGATGTACTTAGTAAGTCCCCAGTACCAAATTGCTGAATTGAGGGAACTTTAAAAATGTTTATTTTCCTTTTCTTTTTTTCAGCCTTGATAGAAAGTCCAACATGAATTAAGTTGATAATAAGCTGCGGTTTTTTTGTTCATATAGATAATGGTTACAAAAATCCATTCCACCTGCATGTCTTGCAATGGATAACCCTAAATAAGAGTTAATATCAATGCTAACTTGTCTATTCCTTCTTATTGATGTGTTTTCTCAGGGTCTGAAAGTGGTCAAGAAATCAAATACTCCTTTGAATTTAAATCATCCCAGACCATTTAATGTGGTAACTATCTAGTGCTCAAGGACTAGGTAAAATTATCCTGTCTGGGTGAGGTTTTCTAAAATTGAGATTCCTTTATACTTATTCTTTAGCTTTGCAAATGCTATAAATTTGTCATCCTGTTGTATGCTCAGACTGGAAGAATATTGCAAAGAAAATATCCCATTTATCTTCAACCTTAAAATCTTCTGTTTGGAGATGATATAGTTATTTAAAGCACATTCTGAATGTTCCCTGCTTCTAGAGGTTGAAAATGGAGGACCCTTGTCCTGGAAGTGGATAAGATAAGGGTAGTTTGTTAAATTGGTTGAAGAATGTGGAATTCAGAGGCTGCCGTATTTGGACCTAAGGTACGTAATATTTCAGGTAATTATAATTTATCGAGTCCCGTTCTCTCCTCTCTACGTTCGAGATGAGTTGTGTTAAGGAATGCCATTTCCATATACAGAGAACATAACTCCGGGTGGGGCCAGGAGGAAATTATAAACACCCATTTATAGTGATGGGGCAACCAGATACTTCTGTTATATACCATCAGCCCCATGACTGGTGAGATGCTGCAGCTCATTCCTCCTGGAAAGCAAAAAAGATTCAAGGAAAGATAGGAAAAAAATTGGTGAAGTTAAGTTTTATAAGGTATACAGGTTGAGGAGATCAAAGTATTTATTTCCCGCCTGTGGGGTAGGAGGTTGTACTGTTTACCAGAAGCTAACACTGTCTCAGCGGTTGAAGTTGGGCTCAACTCTTAAGAGTTGAAGGGAGCTTAGGAGTCAGATGGTGAAAGTCCCATTTTATGGACAGGAAAATAAGGGCAAATGAAGTGATGAGATCTGTGGAAGAGCCGTGTGTAGGACCTGGCCGCAGGATATCTACCACACCAAATGCTAAGTAGAAAGCGCAGGTCAGAAGCAGCGGTGGCAAATGCTACATCTGAGAGATAAAAAAGATCTTCTATGTATATCTTGTCTCTACCTAAGGAGAAGTCGAGCAGGTCCATGATGCCTGCACTACTCTGCTGTGTGGCCACTTTGTGAGAAGGGTCTTCTCAACTCCTTCTTAGTTCTGTCTTCCAAACCCTCTGACAATACTCCTTTGTTTTGTGATGTCTTCTTGTAGCCCCTATGAGCAGTATCACCTTGATATTCCGTCCATGGCTTTCTGGTTGATGCCTTAATTAAATTACCTACAGTATAAATTGATCTTTATTCTCAGTTCAACGTAATTGAGATGACGCTCACATCTATTATTCCCAGCTCTGGCCTGGCTCTTGCCTCAAATGTCCAACTGCAGAGGAGGACATGTTTTCTTGGATGTCCTGGCATTGCTTGGCCAAAATGAACTCTTCCCATTACCTCCAAATCAGCTCCCTATTTTAGCTAACCACTCTATGCCTGAAGTACTATTATTTTGGTCTCAGTGATCCAGTTCTGGACTTCAGTGTCTCCCATCAGAACTGTAGCAATAGCATTCTAACTAGCTTTCTTTCTTTTAGTGACCCAATGAATCCACCCTATGCACTGATGGGAAAAGTCTGTTCCAAAAGGAAAGCTCCAATCATATCATTCTCCTGATCAAAACTTTTCAGTGGTTTCCCATTACCTGTAAAATAAAATCCAAACCCAGATTAAGAAGTTGGGTCATAATTCAATCAGTATTTATTGAGTGCTAATTGGATGCCACGCACTGTGCTAGATGCTGGAGACAGAGCAGAACAGGACACAACCCCTGCTCAAACTGAACCGTCTACTCTAGGAGAGGGATGTGGAATAGAAAACAATCACATATAACATAGTGCGTGCCTGCATATGTGTGTGTGTGTGTGTGTGTGTGTGTGAGGGGCCATGACACAATTAGGAAATGCTCTGGGATACAAGAGGAACAGCACCTAACCCAAACTTAGGCAGGGAGAGGTGGAGGAAAGGAAGGCGGGGCAGAATCAGGGAAGTAGGAATGGGAGTCGATGAAGGCTTTCCTGGAGAAAGAGGCAGAACTTGAAATACGAAGAGGCAATTAGACAAGTGCAGGAGGTCTGATGAATGATGACAAATAGTGTTGCAAAGGGAAGACCTAGGTTGTGTGGCCTTATCTTTGAACTCCTCCTCCATATCAACTTGTCTACACCTCCTTATATCTTTCCTTACCTCCCTCTGGCTTGTTTTCAAAGCTTTCAAAGTCTGACTCCATTAGCAGACCCCTGAGCTTCGTTTAACAATCCAGCTAGAGACTGCCTCTCCTATCCTTCAACTCCCTTAGCCCACACTTCTGTACCTCTGGCATGCTGTTGCTCAGGGAATAATCATGGAACGAATTTCTACTGCCCCCACCTAACTGTCGTCTACAGCATCTCATGTCTGGACTAGTGCATCAGCCTTAGCTGGCCTTCCTGCCTCCTGCCTCTTCCATTCATCACGTGGGCTCTCTCACTGTCACCCAAATATACTAGGCTAATGCTGCTCCAATTACCAGAATGTTCTCCTCCTTCCCTCTACCTACTCAATTCCACCCCTCCTTCATATTCCATTCCTTCTTTCATGAGGCCCATCCTACTCTGCTCTCTCCCTTCTCCAGCTTCCTTCTGCCTTTAGGTTCAATGCAATCTTGTCTCTCTAACTGGACAGCAGGATCCCGTGTGGTCTTCCACACGGCCCAGCCTGGCAAAGACTTGACAAAGTGGTAAGGAACTATAGACAGGCTTTTGCATATCCTTAATTTCAGCTTTTAGCAGAAAGAATCTAGTTTCATAAGTAAAGTTGAGAGGTCAGTGGAGAGAAAAATAAACCGGCAACAAAAAGGAGCACCCAAGCTATGATGAGGGGAGAAATGCAAAGACTCAGTGAGGAAAGCTTGCCCAAGGTCTAAGTTAAATCAAGTCAAAACATATCACTCTGCTTTCCTCTCTTTGTCTCACATGAATGGTTTCTCTGGAACACTAACAAGTTAGCGTTCTTTTCCTCCAGATAGGTAACTTTGCCTCTTTGAGTATAATATCTTTGAGTTTCCACTGGAACAGAAAAGGGAAGTATTTTTGCATTAAATTAAAAGGAACTATTTAGGTTCCTTTTAGGTTAGTTGTATTTATATATCCGATTGTTTTACTGTTTTCTTATTCTACAACTACAGAAAGAATCAATGATTTGAGACAAAATGTTTCAGATATGTTTGTATCCCTTATAAAACCTTAAAAATAATCTGTTTTTCAGAGATATAAGCTTTCAAGTTTCAATAACATCTACACTTCTGGGGGAAACTTCCCCTTTATCATTTCCTCATATAAACTGTCTGCTGCAATTGGGAAAAGCAGAGGAGGTCCTCTTCTATATCCTTATCTCATCTCCCGTGATGGGGGACGTTTCCTCCTGACGGTTAGTTTATTAACTTCTGGCAGGCCTCCAGGAGTAAATAAGGGTTGAATGTAGTTGGGGACTATGCCAACACCTTTTGCAGGATCTTTGCCCTTTGTCAAGAAAAACAGGGTCTCCACCAGACAAATTACATCAAAGTCGGGGGCCGCAATGAGACATGATAGAAGGAGGGCCCACTGGTACTTGAATAACTAGCCTCTCGAGAGGCACAAACCCGAGACCAAAATTCCCCTTTGACATATGGAGTTCCCAAATGGCTATCTTCTAAATATTCACAAAGTTTAAGGAATGAAATTGGAAAGTATATTTGAAATCTTATCTACGTCAGCGGTACGCTTTGCAGGTACCAAGGCTCCTTCCTGAATTAAATCTTCCCACGTGGTCTTAGGAGCCCTTATTTTGACAAATCTTCCTAGTTAGATGAGCCTGAGGAAACCCCACTTGTGTTTTTCAGGATTTGTCTAAGCTACACGATGCATTACTTCAAAACATTCACTACTTCCAAAGGAAATCCCCTGAACCCCTTTGAATTCATTTCTAAACTTGCCTTGGCCACTAGGATCTATGCTTTTCCCAGTCTTTATCTCCTGTTCCCTCCTTTCTACTCTCCTAACCACGCCATCTTCCTCAGTCGTGCTCACTGACCTTCCTCTCCTGTCTTTGTTTTTCTTTTCTTCTACTTTTTCTTTTGTGAGGAAGATTGGCCCTGAGCTAACATCTGTGCCAACCTTCCTCTACTTTATGTCAGATGCTGCCACAGCATGGCTTGATGAATGGTGTTAGGTCCCTGCCCAGATCTGAACCTGTGAACCCTGGGCCGCCAAAGTGGAGCACACGAACTTACCACTATGCCACCAGGCCATCCGTCTCCTGTCTTTGTTTTTAACCGAGCAGTTCACAGGCTACACTCATCTCAAGCATCTCTTTTAAAAGTCTTCAGAATCAGGAGCAAGGTAGAGTGAAAGGACCAGAATGCATTTTCTTCTTTATTTGGTGACACAACTAGATTCCTTAAGTTCCAGTGTCTGTAGGTCCTAACTGGGTACCTTCTTCTAACCTTAAAAGTTTCCCCTTGATCTGGAAATTCTTCCTCTTCTCCCCCCAAACTGGCTTATACCAGCAGGATCTTTCTTTCTTTCTTTTTTTTTTTTCTTCAAAGATTGGCACCTGAGCTAACAACTGTGGCCAAGCTTTTTTTTTTCTTCTCTGCTTTATCTCCCCAAATCCCCCCTGGTAGATAGTTGTATATCTTAGTTGCAGGTCATTCAAGTTGTGGCATGTGGGACGCTGCCTCAACATGGCCTGACAAGCAGTGCCATGTCCGTGCCTGGGATCTGAACCAGCGAATCCCTGGGCCGCCGCAGCGGAGTGCGCGAGCTTAACCACTCGGCCACGGGGCTGGCCCCAGGATCTTTCCTCTACTGAGCTAGGTCATTGTCCTTGGGCTCATGGTGGCCTACCACGGAGATTTCTTTTGCAGAATGAGTGGTAGCAAAGACCAACCCTGGCTCCCAGATTGTCTAAGCGGAGCAGTGTCGCGAGTCCAGACTCTCACCTGAATGAGGAGATCGATAGCGAAAGTCCTCTTTGGTCAGCAGCAGGAGAGCTTTGCCATTCATTTCAAACGTGTTGCTGTCAATTGGCCTTAAAGAAAACTCATTTTCAGCCCACTTGAGCCACTGGGCTACGTCATCCCTGCTCCAGTAAATTGGCTGCAAGCCTGTTGGAGAGAGAGCAAGGCAGAAAGAAAGAGAGAGAGAGAAAGGTCTCGTCAGTTAGACAGTAGGAATAAGGGGAAAAGACTTCTGAACGGTTAACGAAATTGAGTCTCCAGGTCTGAACAGCCCTTACATTCAACTCTGAAACTTGAGTTAAAACTCAAGATTATAAGCGCCAAAGTGTGCTATCAAATGAACTTTTTATTTGGAGGCAAAATGAAAAAAAAAAAAAGAAAAATCCTTTTTCATGTCTTTAAGGGACTGTAGTCTCAGAGCCCTGCCCCTTCTTGCCCAGCCAGGAGCTGTCTTGATACCAGGTCTGTCCTGGAAGAGCAGCTCTGGGGTGGCCTGAAGCATCTAAGGGGGTTGAGTCACGACGATGTCAACGTGCTTTGGAGGAGACCTTAGGATCAGAGCTGATCTGACTGTAGCCCAACGTCCTTTTGAAGTGAGAATGCTCCAGAGCTGGGCTTGACCTTCCAGAGCTGCCAAATAATGAAGTGTTCCCTGAAACTTCTTCCAGGAAGAGCTATTCAGTCAGCCTCTGGGAAACGATGAGGCGAGCCTCTGGGAAGGAGAGGGCAAGGTAAGGATAAAAGGTCTTTTGCCTTTTTATTCTACTTGCTCACGGTAGAACTTCCGGGTAGGGGTGGTACTTGGACTCTGAGTGGTACAGAAGTGGGTCAAAGGGAGGGCTGAGGCTGAGAGGGTGGATCAGGCTGCGTCTCTGTCTGGAAGCCTGACTGAAAGTCTATATTTTTATTTTATTTTGCAGTTGTGGGAAATCTTTGCTACATCATTCCAAGTGGTTTAGAACAGCGGTTCTCAAAGTGTGATCTGTGGACCCCTTAGGGTTCCCAAGACCTTTTCAAGATGTCTATGAAGTTAAAACTCCTTCCATAACAACATTAAAAGGTTATCTGCCCTTTTCCACTCTCATTCTTCTATGAACATACAGTGGAATTTTCTAGAGGCTATACAACATGTGATACTACAACAGATATGAGAATCTAGCCATCTTCAATGAAGCTAGACAGGAAAGAGACTAGCAAAAATCTAGCACAGAGCCATTCTTCTGATTTTTTTTTTCTGTTTTGGAAAATATACTCATAAATATATAATTATGCTAACATATGCTTGGCTTATTATTTTTCAGCAAGTTAACAAATATTCTTTAAATTCTCAGCTTTAATTTCCAATATGGTAAATATAAGAGATACAATGCATATGAGCAAAGCTCTCTGGGGTCTTAGAAGCCAGATACTCAACAGAGCTCTACTCTCTAAAATCGTATTGTGAGAATTAATAGTTCAAATACAATGGAATCAGTGTGGGCTAAGAGGAACTTCAGTCTCTCTACTTAGTTACTTAAACTTGCTAACGAGACTCCAATGAGTATGTTATAAAAGTGTCCTTCAATCTGACCCTGAAAAGAATCTCCTTTCATCCTTGAATCAGCTATGACAAAGAACGTCTGGTCTCCTTGGGTGGGTTGCTCCTCCTCCTTGGTGGACTGGGGAAAAGAATGGTTCCGATCCTGTGGAGAAGGTCCAGGACCTCTGTCTCTTCCAGGTGGCTCTCTCTTCCAGGTGGCTCCTTTGCAAAGCCTAGTTTTAAATAATGGTAGCTGGCTTCCTTGAACTCTGTGGAAGACCCTTGGAAACCAGTCCATCATGTAGGGCGCTAATAAAGAACTACGTACGGGCACTGGAATAATTAAAGACGGGCATTTAAGAGGGTTTTTTTTTCTTGGTTTTTAAGTTTTATGATTTTTTTATATGGAAAAAGGTAGCATTATAAAATAATAATGTAGTATGCTACTGCTCTATGATCTTTAGAATAAAACATGGCCCCTAAAAAATTCAAGGTTTTGTTTTTGACTCTTACTAGGCCAAGAAGCAAGGCCTATTAAAAATGGTCCTTGGATACAGGAGGTGTCCTAACTCTTTTCAATGACTTTGAAAATGCACTTCTGGCATCACAGGGAGGTGGGAGTGGGCGTGAGGATGGCTCAGCAAAATCTCTACTTTTGAACTGGTAAAACCCTTAAAGCTTACTTCCTATTGTCAACAGTGTGACCTTTGAACAGGAACAGCATGGTGATTGTTATTAGGGACTTTTCCCCTCCTCTCCTTCACAGGAGGAGTATGAGTACAGTCAGTCGTTAGGGGACAAATGTGAGGTTCCAGTCAAGCTTGGTCTAGGAAAGCACCTGGTGGTGAGAGCGCCACAGAGCAGAAGATGCTCAGTCAGAAACAGGAAAAACTATGAGGCAGCTTATTGGAAGTGCAAGTGCCACAGCAAATACAGAACTGAATCCCGCTCAGGAGGGGAAACGAGAGTAAAATGCTGAAGTTTCTGCAGAGGATTCACTGAAACGGAGGGAGGCGGGTGAGAAGGGGGTGGGGGACGCAAGTAGTAATTTGAGGTTCTTTATAGTCTATGGAAGAAAATACTCATGAGTAATCTTTTCCCTAAATACAAGAAGAGTCCCACACTCCAAACAGCCCTGCTGGTTAAGAACGACAGTTTCTCTTTTCACTTCCCATTAATCTCTCCCACAGGCCAGCCCCTGAAGCAAGCAGAGCCACCAGGCGGAAACCCCCTCGCCAGGAACCGAGGTGAATGCTCTGGGCTTGTGTGCAAAAGGGACCCAGTGAATTACAGTCAGTCCAGGGAATACCATGGCAATCTCAGAAGTTTCATAAATGTGACCCTGGCAGAGCAAGCTCCCTGTCTGAGGCCACTCACTAAATTCATCAGTCACTGCTCTCCCGTTAGCATAAAGAGAGAAGGTGGACACATTCACTGAGCTGGAAAGAGGCTTGATGAACTTTGGTGTTCAAAGTCAAGTCTCAGGGCTGTTTCCTTTTTAATTCAATAGAATAAAAAGGTTGTGGTGTAACCAATTCTAACTAAGGAAAAAGAAGTCCCCTTTCTTCAAACCAAAGGGCCCTATGGCCAGAGTGTTACAGCATCTAAACCGAATACAGCCTTGGACACAGGCAACTCGGGTCTTATCAGGACCATTTAATTTACTTAATAGTCATTTATTAAGCACCTCTATCATCTAGCACTATTCTAAGCACTTTATACACATTACTTCATTTAACTGCATGCTCACAACGACCCTATGAGAAAGGGTTTCAGATCATGGCATGGTGCATTTAAGGCATTTGCCCAAGGTCAACGGCCCGCTGTAACAAGAGGAGCTGAGATCCGAACCCAGGCAGTCTGGCTTCAGAGTCTGTGCTCTTATCCGTCATACTGTGACTCAGAATTGAGATTGATTTTCCACATCTTTTAGGGCTTCAGAGAAGACTGAGTGAACTGAATCCTCCCCATCCAAGACTTTGATCCTTGGAGGCTTTCTCAAGTTATCAACAGACTAAAAATAGAGCAAAAAATCTGTAGATCCCTGTAGATCTAGAAATAGATGTATAAATGGGAAGAGGAGGGGTGTAGGTGGCACTCTGCTTTTAACGCATCCAGGAATAAAGTGCTGCCTTCAACGGCTACTTGCTCATAGACGCTCACTGCTCATAACACTGGTCTTGAGACTTCGGAGCTCACAGCTGCTAAAGTAACAGAAGCCACATGGGCAAGACAAGGGAGGAACATACAGCATCTACCTGGTGTCACAGTTACCTCTTGCAACTTTAACTCAACAGAGGTGAAGAATAGAGATGTTAACGATCATTAGTAAAAAGAAAAAGGAGAGAGACCATTATTCTGCACCCATGTTTTGCTACTCCCTGTACACAAAACAAGCCTGTGAGAGCCATACTAAGACTCGCATTTTTAATGTCAACTAATTTCAGAGCACATTTCAGAAGAATTTTGTACAGAAGAAATGAACTGCTATGATTAAGAAAATGACTAAAGGGGCTGGCCTGGTGGCACAGTGGTTAAGTTTGTGCCCTCTGCTTCAGTGGCCAGGGGTTCATAGGTTCAAATCCCACATGCAGACCTAATACAGCCCATCAAGCCATGCCGTGGTGGCGTCCCACATACCAAATAAAGGAAGACTAGCACAGATGTTAGCTCAGGGACTATCTTCCTCAAGCAAAAAGAGTAAGATTGGAAACAGATGTTAGCTCAGGGCCAATTCTCCTCACCACAAAAAAAAAAAAAAAAAAGAGGAAAAGAAAATGACTAAAAATTTCACCGCACTTTTTTCCCGAAGCAGGTCAAATCCAGGTCCAGCTGCCGTACCCTTCAACAACACACCCACGCCCTTAAACTTCCTTCTAATATTTCTTCGATTCCATGTTCAAAGGAGCAGCCACATTCATCAGTATATTCTTAGCTCCGTTTCAGACTTTCTGAGTTATGTTTAAATTAACAATGAAAAGCATGCTGGCAGTCAGGAGCTAGGATTTTACTCCCAGATCTGCCATTATTTAACGTGTGATTCTGGGCAGGCCACTCAGTTTCTCTTTGGCTCAGTGACTTCATATGTACAATGAGGGGCTTACAGTCTGTGATCTCTATTCCCTTCTGGGTGTAATACAGTCAATACGCTCCCATTTAATTTGAATCCTAAAAACCAAAGAACACAAGCAACCAGGATCTTTTTTCTACAGAACTACTCCATGCTCACAGTGATGACCCTGAGATTTTGTAACTTCCTGAAGGAACTTCTGAATCACAGAAAACAGATTAAATTACTTTAAATAAGAGTTTAGCGCTTAAGAGTGTTTTATTATATTCTAATTCTTGGAAAAGTTATAACCCGGCTATGGCAAAGTGCTTTCACACGTATCACCTCATGCAATTCTCATAAAAACCCTGCGAAATCAGTTGTATTCTCATTTCAGTTTAACAGAAGAGGAAAGAGGGGGCTCAGAGTCATTAGATGATTCTAAGGGTTTGAACAATACTCAGTTTGAGCTCTTTTGCTATAGAATACCTTCAACAAAAACACCCTTTGTCCCAAACTTTCTGTTTAAACAGGAATTTGCTAAGATTCTATGGCTTAGAGGATAGAATCACAAAATGTGAAAGACAGAAGACACCACGGAGCCGATCGAGTCCAACCCCCCCAACGCCCCTCCATCTTACTCGTTAGGAAACCGAAACCAGGAAAAGTTAATTGCTGCCCCAGGATCCCTGACTCTTCCCAATATCTCATGTCGTCTCACAACTTGACTCAATGACCCAGCACAATTCCGTAACCTTGATGTACGTGAGGACAGTTATCCCTTCCTCACTTAGTCATCTTGCCTTCAGACTAAACGTCCTTAACTGGTCCAAACATAAGTTCCGTACTGCAGTGTTTAGACTCTCACTGACCCGCCTGCTTCCTCCGGAGGGAGGTCCCACTCAGCTCCCATCCCTAAACACGGTGCCAGAGGCAGAACAAGAAGCTTTCTTTCTCTGGACAACACACTTCTGTTGATAATGAGAGCTACCGATTCCTGAGCACTTACACTGACTCTGCACTAGAGTGACGATTACTCTTATTTACAGATGAGAAAACTGCAGCACACACCAACGGAAATGGTGGCGCCTGGATTGAGACCCAGGTGGTCTGGGCCCACAGTCCCAACTCCGAACACCCCATCATACTGCTTCTCAAGGAAATTATTATTCCTAATAATAACAGCAAACACAAGCAAATAATAACAAGCAAAGCTGCTGACTGCGTGCCAGGCACTATTCTAACTGCTCTCTGTGCAGAACTCATCTGACTCCCGCAGCAATCCCGTACAGCAGAAACCTTCTCCCTCCCTATTTACAGAGGAGAAAGCAAGAGACAGGGAAGTTCAGTGACTCGGCCAAAGTCTCACACCCAACGAAAGAGCCAACAGTTGAACCCAGCTGGTCTAGGTCAAAGTCTGTATTTATTAACTTCCTGCCTCCCTGTCTAAGTTTATTTGGTATTTTGGCAGGACATCAAATTAAATTCATGATTTAAAAGAGAGAGAGAGAAAAGTTCCAGCGAGTATGTGAACTTTCACAGTGGTTATGCGTGCTGGCACTGAGCACCGGCATGGAAACTCCATTTCCCAGCTGTGTGACCTCGGACAAGTTATTTAACCTCTCTGTGTCTCACTTGCCTCATCTGGAAAATGGAGGACAGCTTTCAACCTGTGAAGTAAGTACCACTGAATCACAAATGACATGTCTACCAAATTGGCAGATAACATCGAGCTAGTATAGAGTAAGATTATACAAATGATGATGATATAAACACACAGGACAGACAGTATCTGTCACAGAGCAAGCACTTAATAAATGTTAGCTATTGTTTTTCTACTATTACTACCATTAATGTTTTTACAGTCACCCTACCCTGAACATATACAGCTGGTGTTTCGAACCCAGATGTAAGAATGTATGCTAATCAACATCAGATTTCATCTTGATTTTTCACGATCCTTCCAGCCTGCTGCAGTCTCTTCAGATTTGGATCTATTTCTAGTATCATCTATACTTTGTAGTTTCATATCATCTGCAACTTTGATAAGCATCTGTCACCTCAACACGTTCTGACAAAGTGCTGATTAGCTGAGGGCTGAGATGGGAGCACTCTGGTGACACACCGGCCACTTCCTTTCAGATGGATACTGATCAAGTTATTGGCTCCCTCTAGGTACAAGTGTTCAATTATCAATCCATCTAAATACTCTGGTATTGGGACTACATTTTCCAAATTTGGCCATAAAGGCACCATCTGAAGTTCAAACGAAATGCTTTCCTGATATCCAGAAACATATTGACTACAAAATCTACAAGCACCTTATTGAAGAGTGTGAAGACGAGGAGAAGGAGCACTGCTTGGCTCCTAAGGGATCACTTTTCTCTAAGACCTTATAACATGTATGTTTGAAAATCTGTCCTGAATTTCATCTGTAAGTAGTACCAGCTTAGTCGTTTTTAGTCTGTACACTCTTTTTTCCTGTTCTATTCTGAATATCAGGTAAACATTGGCTCAGATTCTTTCTTTTAGTCCCTCTTCCATTTCCCAGAACCCTTAGGGATCACTGCCAGTGGCCTATGTTTCACCCTTGTAAGTTCCTCTATTCTGAGATGTCATTTGTCTGGGCCAAGAGCCTTGAATTTATTTGGAACAACTTAGATTCGCTTTTACAATCAAGTCACCCATCTTGGGCTTCAATTCCCTTATGACAATGTCTGCGCTACCTGTTTCAGTCTGACGATCATCCTCTTTGATGGAAGAGAGGGAAGAAAGAGAGAAGCTGAAGTTTTGGTTTTTCCTTGCCATTTGTTAATGTCGCTCCATCATTCCAATCTGCATGCTGATACCAGACTTATTCTTAATCCCCCAACACAGTTTGCTTAAGCACCTTCCATAGTTGTCAACTCACTTAGTTTTAACATTCTAGATCTAAAAAGCTCTCTTTCATATTTTTCTTTTCAGTAAGTTTTTCTTTCATCCACTCTACACATCTTTTAAAATAGCATGCGTACATATATAATCTCAAACAATGCACAGAAAAATATAGTGAAACATAAAAATATTAACGGCAACTGTCGCTCAATGGAATTACAGGTGATGTTTACTGCCGTCTTTTGATTTTTTATTTCTCAATTCTCTACATTAAGCATGTGTTACTTTTATGTTTAAAACAAACCTATTTAAAAATTGAGCTCATCAGAGAATGCGCCCACTACAGCCTCATCAAATTCTTTCGTTGTCTTTCTCCCTTCTCATCCCAATAAGTGCCAGGTGCAGTTGTTGATGTGTCAGAATGTTATTTTCAAGAGCACCCTAACTCTCTTGACTCGTGTTTCAGCATTTCAGATCATGGGACCATAGGTACTTTTTCTCTAAATTTTTAAAACATGCCTTCTTCAAGTCAAGAAAACACATCTGATCATACCTTTCATTTCCCTTCCCCAGCTGTAAGATGATGTTTTCATTCTCATCAAAGTTCCCATCATTTCCATTTGCCAACCAATTGCTCCTTATCTGTCAGACTTGAGTGGAAGTTGGCAGTGCCCCTTATTGTTTCTTCTACCTTCCAGCAGACAAAACTGCCAACTTTTAACTGCATGTGTTAAATGTTAAAATGTTCACGCATGTAGCTGAAGGGGATTGCTCAGTGATTCTCACATCATACTTGGCACACAATGGGCCCCTAGTAATGTCATATTGGGGGCCAAAGATCCCCAACACTAGGTAATCCATCTGTGGGCCAGCTCTGCAGGCTGTGACTGCCATTGCTCTCCCACCCACCACTATTCTCATCACGTAGCACACTTCAGATCTACGCAGTTCTTTACGTGACCAGATGCTTCCACATCCATGTCATCCCAGCAACTATTCTGTGAGGGAGCTAAGGCTGGCACAACTATATTTGCAGAAGAAACTGAAGCTCAGACAGGTTGAGGGACTTTCCCAAAGTCACAATGGGCCTAGGAGCAAAACTCCAGCTCCAGGTCCTCTGTATCAGTCCAGTGAACTTCCTCTGCAAAGGGAATAGTAGCTACAAAAGCCCCTTGCACTCTAAAATGCACAGGAACTAGGAATAATAAACCAGAAACTCAACTTCTCATGGCAGGTCTGGTTTAGCCGTAGATCCAGAACCCTGAGCAGGGCCCAAAGAGCCCCTTCAGACCTCTGCAAAGGGGGTGCAGCGGGCAAGGTTTACTTTAGAATAAACAGACCCTCCAAAATAAAACAAACTATCCTCAGAGCCCTTCCAGCTGCTTCTCAGAGCACCTTCCAGGGGACTTTTCTGACTCCTTTCCCTTCCCCTTCCCCATGGGCTGGACCCGTGTCCTCCACGCTCCCACTCTGGTCTTGGATAAACTCTGACAAACTCTGGCGTTCTCGTTCCTGGGGGTCTGCCTCTAACCTTGGCTGTGCTATTTGATCACAACTGCTTTCAGCACACAAATTCTGTCACTAGGGAATTGGAAGTTCCAAAACATTTCCTATTTTTGTCCTCAAGGTTACCCTGCATCTCAGCACACAGCTTCCAAGCGAAGGTTGGAAGGTAGACTCAGGTCTTTCAGCCAAAACCCAGGAGCAAGAATCCTATATGTTCATGTTTAGACCCAAAGTCATATTCAATTTCCTCGAATAATTTTTTTCTTATAAACTTCATTTTGTGGATTTTTCTGGCTTTCACTCAGTTTTATTCACAAAGGGGTTTTTATCAGCAAACCTGTTGACAGCAAAACTGGCCTGAGGCCTGCCACTCACTCTCACAAACATGACTTATAATATTCCTTCCCATTTCTGTTTTTGGGCCACAAGCCCAACGTGGCAAGAGGCATGTAATATTTTAGATAAAAACTTGGGTTTGGGAATCAGATAATCCTGAGTTCAATACTGGTCCTGCCACCCACTTGTTCAGTGGCCATGGGTATATTACATCTCTGAACCTCAGTTTGCCCAGCAGTAAAATGGGGCCAAGAAGAGTACCAAACTCTTTTGGCAAATTTAAGTATGAAATGAGATAATCCATATAAAGACTTTGCACTGTGCCTGGTCCACAAGAAGTGCTCAGTGCAGTTTTAGGGGGTGCGTAGGACAGAGACGGGATAGCAGGTTAGCTGTACTTTGTCACATGTCTCAAGGAGACTAAAATACTTTCTGCAGCTCACTGGAGCCTCAGAAGCTGGAGCAAGGGTTCCTGAAGCTGTGTGAAGCCTCTGGCAGGAGCTCCGAGCCTAGCCAAGGGCTTTAAGGGGAGGGCTGGCATCACCAGTGTGCAGATGGGGAATGTGGCCCAGGAGGAGAGAGAGAAAGGCCTGGAGCAGGTGAGAGGCCGGAGGAAGGCAGGCGGGGTTAGGAGCCCACTCAGGTCCAGGACTACGGGGAGGCACGTGAGGCACTCATCTCAGATGCAAAATTTAAGGTAGTGCGAAAAAAGCCAATAATTGTGAAAAATAATAACAGTTTAATGCATTATTTTAAAAAGCAAAATAAATATAAAAAATTCAGGATGAACAAAATATCAACATTTTAACTAAAGTTACATTCAAAAAGAGAGATGATAGGGAGGGTGTAGTGATAACGCAGATGGGGACACACCAGAGAGGTACTCCCTAAGTTTTGGAGGTAACGGATCCCTTTGAGATATTTGCATTTGAGAATGCGGTGAGAGATAGTGGCCTTCTTTTGAAATGCATAGGCATGTGCACACCTGCCATATTTGCTTGCAATTTCAAAGTTTATGGAGTAGCCCAAGTTTATTTATGGACTCCTGGAGAATCAGTTTAGAATTTTTTTTTTTTCAGTTTAGAATTTTTTAGTCTTGTGTATGCAAATGGGTCTGACAATATATACTAGCGATATAATGCAAAAACCAAAATAGGTTTGAGAGGAGAAACACACACACCTCTCTCCTGATATTTTGGGAAGAAAGAGAGAAGAGAGACGCAGGAAGGGTACCCGCCTCTTACTCCAAAGGAAGGGAGGATGAAATGATGAAAGGTGACTGGGTGCCATTTCCTTATGAAATGTACACAACTGACCTTAAATATCGAGTGGCCCTTCCTCAAGTATTTCAGAAATCGTTGCTAACATATTGTAAGCCTTTATTCATCCTAGTGAAGTTTAATCACTTTACTAGCAAATTATGTTAATTCATGAACAGCGGGGCAACTGGGCTGCGCAAAGAGAGAGTATTGAAAGACAAATTTCTAAAGAAAAGAGGCAATTAAAGGCAGAATTTCTCATATTGCGGGGCAGAAAGATACATTTTATTTTCAAATTTACTGATATTATGTACACAAAGTAGCCTAATTTTAAGAAGAAAGAAAAGGTAGGAAAATACATATTCAGAGTTGAAACGTTCCTCAAATAGATTTAGTGAGCAGTTGAAACTGCTCGTGGAAAGCTGGTGCAAGGGTTTTTCATCCTCAGTGGAAATGGATAGGGTACAGAGCGCACGAAGATCCTGCTGGATCCGCATGACCCACAGAACACAGGTGATCTACGATGGGTGTCTGAATCAAGAAGAATGAATTTCCTTTCTCTCCCTTCTTGGTCTTTTAAACCACACAGGATCACCTCTTGTGTCCGCCACAGGCTACAGAACATTCCTTTGCAAAGTGTAACAAGAGCAGAACTCATTCTCATTCTGGCTGGGGGCTGCTCTGCCTGATCACTGGCATGGAGAGGCTTCCCCTTATGTGGTTCAGCTGCGCCCTGGTCCCTTCCCTCCTGAGTTCTCTTTACTCCTGGCAAACTTTAAAAAGCAGAATCCCTTTTATGAGGATGGAGATGGTCGGTCCCTATTATCACTGAATCCTGAGGTGAACAGGCGGCTGTGGAGTAGAGGTGGGTATGAGAGAGGGATCAGGAAAAGGGAGACTGAAAAAAGTGTTTAACTTTTACAGTGCTAACCCACAGACCTCAGAACATGCACACAGGATCCCAAAGGCAGATCTGACCTAACAGACTGGTCAAACAATGCTTTTCTGGAAAATGTCTTCTTTCAAGGAGAGTTCCATGACCCTCTCACCCTTCTTTCTCCTCTTCCCTCTTTGGATAGTGAATCCAAGTGTTTTCAAAGACCCCGTTGGTCGCCTTTCAGAGCTGAACGCACTCTCCTTTGCGAGGATGCCTGAGCTGATGCCGAGTCAGCGGTACTAGGGGCAGACTCACTGTGGTGACACAGGCGGATGAAATCATTTTAACAGCGTTGCGGACGCCTCAGGAAGCAAAAAGAAAGCCAAACTTGGAGAAGCAACTCCTATTTAAAGATAACTGTGTTGCATTTGTGTGTGTGTGTGTGCATGTAGGTGTGTGTGTCACAGACATCTCTCCATTCCTCATCCCCTTGTTTTTTCTTCACCCGGAGTATTCACAGGGAAATGGCTTCTGTAGATTTAGCCATTAAAAAAGTCGTAATCTTTTTTTCTCACCAGCTATATTCCCTGGTTTCAGAGTTGTGAAGGTTACTAATCCCCTGGTTTCAGGGCTTAAGATGGTCACTTGGAATCAGGAAAATTAAAAAACAAAACAACACCAACCCTTTGCCCTCTTCCAGAGTGGCACACATGCAACCAGAGACAGAGACGTAACGTTGCCATCTTCTTGACCACCGGCCCTGGGCTGCTCTGAGACTCCAGATGCTGGGAGATGGGGTGGCCAGGCTGGCTCAGTGGCCAAAGGGGTACCAGGAGACCCTCCCTTGGCCACAAAATATCTTTGTCTTTGGCTCTGGCATCCTGGCTGAAGTTTTATACTATTCAGTCCTTTGGATAAAGGCATGCACATCTCTCTGTGGAAGGGGAAGCTGGTAAAGGGAATACACCAAATCAAGAAAATCTGTTCACACTTCAGCTTTGTTAGGCAGTCAGATGAATGAGTCAGAAGGAACAAGTGAGAGGACCCTCCAGTTGTAAGGATGGTGGGGGTCTGGAGCAGCCCGGAGGCAGAACCGTGGAGGTACCCAAAGAAAGGAGACTGTGCTCATTTTTTCCTCATTGTAGCTGTTTATAGCTCATGACTCTTCAAAGGAGCTTTTATTTCTGCACTAGAAAAGGTGTGTTATAATACAGATGTGAGCGTTTTGAATTCTGGAGAGAGGCCTATGTCCATTTTTAAACTTTGACTTGAGAGTCGGAAGAAAAGAGGAAAGGAATGAGCAGCACATCACTGATGGCACACGTAACGTCCACTCACAAAGTGCACAAACGCGTTCCTGAGGCCGGGCAGAGCGGGAGCCAGGGTGAGGTCTCCAGGGGGTCTGCAGGCTGACTTCCTATTGTCCGGCTACTTGTAAAGCATGCTGGCTACTTTTGTTTCTTGGCAAGAATTGCTAATTTGTTGGAAATACTACAATTTTCCTTGAGCTACTTAATTATAAAATTCAAATCCTGTTTCTGTCACCCACTAGCTCAGTGACTATAGAGGATTGGATGGTGGCCCCCAAAAGATAGGTCATGTCCTACTCACTGGAGCCCATGAATGTGACCTTATTTGAACAAAGATCTTTGCAGATGTCATTAAGTTAAGGATCTTGAGATGAGATCATCCTGGATTATTTGGGTGGGCCCTATATCTCATGACAAGGGTCCTCACGAAAGAACGCAGGAGAGACAGGAGGAGAAGGCCATGTGAAGACAGAGGCAGAGACTGGAGTTATGCAGACACAAGCTTGCTTTGGTTTCCTTCTTCACAGACTCCTATTGTCCACATGTTTGCCAAGAGGTGCCAGGTCTGTGCCCGGGAAGCGAACCTGCAAACCCTGGGCCACTGAAGCAGAACATGTGGACTCAACCACTATGCCACAGGGCTGGCCCCAATTTTATCTCTTTTTTATTTTTAAAATGTTGCAGTTTTTCACCTTCTGTTTCTCTTAAAAATTATCTTTTGTATATTTTCGTCTTGTATTCTTACTAGTTTACTCTTCATTTCTTTCATTTTTAATCCTTTCCTGAGTCCTGTCGTCTCATTTCTAAACTTTCCTAATTCTGATTTATGTTGGGTTTATTTTCCATGTTTTATATCATTTTCTTAATGTCTTTTAGCTCATTTGGATGTAGGTTACAGTTTTGAATGGTTCCAAAACTGTGTCTTTTTGGCATGCTTTCTTTAGGAATGCCATTCTGCTCCTTATTTTCTTTTATCTTATAAAAACCTTGGATAGGTTTGACCTCACTGCTTTTTTTATTGCTCGTTTTCATGTGAAGTAAGTTTTCCTGACCTTTTAGAACATGGCGTGGCTCTAACTTTACAAAGCTCTCCCTTCTATTATGTTCACATAACCTTCAAATATGTGGCATCTTGACTGCTGAAATTTCCTGGTTCTGTTCCCTTTGCGGGAGCGTTTTCCTTAAGCCTTTGTGGCTCCTGTCCTGTTCAGTTTGATTCTGGTCCCAGCAGCTTCTGTTTAGGGTCATCCTGGAAGGAGGACCTGGCTTGTCAGTTCCAGAGTTCACACAACTAGAGAGCTCTGGACCCTTCACATCTCCCCGGAGGCCATCTGTACCCACCGTTCTTGGAATCAGCAAAAGGACCCCCACTTTCAGCTGCTCCTCTCAGACTGACCCTCCATGCTTCCCAGTGAATACCTCTTGGCTCTCTGGGGCTTTTCCTGTTCTAATGTCCATCAAAAGCCTCACTGTATCTTGGGAATATCTTGTCACCTAGTTTTGTCATTGCCCATGGGCTTTTGGTTTTGCTGTTGAGTTTCTCTGCTCTTACCTGGGGGTTCTAAGAGATTAAAAACTATGCTGCTGCCCATGGTGTCTTTCCAGACTCTGTCCTGGAATACTGCATATTTGCAAGGATAGCATCCCTCTGGCGTCTCATAAAAACGAGCACTCCTCTTCTTACGTCTCTTGGTGAATCATTGTTGGGCTTTGTGGCAGTAAGAGAAGAAGTGTGATCATTAATCTGAGGGGTCTCTGGTACACCAAAGGGGGTTCCAGCCCAAAGTGCAGGAAGCACAGAGAGAGCACCCAGAGGGAAGACATGTGATAAAATGGCTGTGAGCCTCAGTGGGCGTCAGACGTCAACGGAGGAAGACATGGCTTCTTATTTAAAGGACTAAGGGACTATTTTAGTCAAGGTAAAACTTCCAAATGGAAAGAATTCCTAGTGGGGATTAAAACAACAGCAATGACAACAATTAAGACACCCAACCTTTCACTGTCTTTCCACACCTCCTATCACAACAAGCCAAGACTGTCAGATGTCAGAACCACAGAACTTTTTAAAATTTGCAAAAATTTCAGTGACTCAGCCCATAGGCTGGTCATCTCAGTAATCCTAGATCACTGTGAAGATCTCCCCAAGTGAGTCTTTCCCATGATCACTGACAACCTGCAGCTCAAAGAGATGTGGAGCTGTGTGTTCGTCACAGATTTCCCACGGAAGGCCTCGGAGGAGCGGGTCAGCTGCTCATCTCCGAAAGAGCCCAATGAAGCAATGAAGTGTACAACGCCAGAGGCCCTGAGGTGCCACTGGTCTTGCTGTCAGCTCTAATTCGCTTTCTCGCTTTTAAAAGCCTCCTTTCTCATTAGTTTGTCCGTTTGGAAGACCCAGCCCATCCCTGACACACCAGTCTCATCAGAGGCTACTCCTGCATAATGATAATTTTCAAAAATGGCTTTTTTAATGCAGCCCTTGGAAACTTTGCAAGAAATCTATCGATTGGAAATACTCAAGCTGAATTATTGAGCTTTGGCAAAGGGGAATAAATCTTTCCCATTCCCCATGCCTGTTGCCAAGGGCAGCTTCCAGGAAGCAATGACTGTCCTTGCTGGAAATGAAGCACAATTCCAACATTCTGTCACCTTCCCTTATCTCGCCCCTCTCTCTCCTCTTCACTTGCAATTCACTGACAAAAGCACTTTACATTCATTGCTCATTTGCCTGAATAGGCATCGGAATTAGTAATGCCTAAATTAGTAATGCCTGGCTGCGGTGGCTTCCTAAATAATGAGGCCTGATCGTTTTGGCAGACCCAGAGGCCCACGGAAAGCAAGCTTGCAGCACGTCATTAGGTTAAACACTCTTCCGGCTTTATAATCAAAATTTCCCCTACAGACCTGGATGTGTAAAGTAGAGGGTATATGTTCACTGATGCTAGAGATTAATAAGATCAGGAGCCAGAACTGGCGTAGGAAGGTGGGGAGGCAACAGGGGGAAGGGGGACCCACGCCTGAGTGTTCTAATGCACACGTCAGGATTAACACAAAAACTTCCTGACATCTGCTGTTTCTTTCATTTCAGTCTGGGGTGATCATCTCATCTGGCACGGTTCCAGGGGAATTCCCATCATTACCATCAAAACACAGTTTGGTCTAACTGTGCTGACTGCTCCTCTGTCCACCTCTCCATCCACGGACGCACTCACCCGTCCATCTAACTGATTAGGCTTCCATTATGCACTGCATCTTGTCTTAGGTACAGGGAACATCAAGACGAATGACAGGCGGATTTTAGAGTCCGGTCAGGAAGAAAGGAATGTAAAGAGACGTTGACAAGTTAGTGCCTAAGGGCAGGACGAGGGAAGACTTTCTGAACTGAAGGACGGGGTGACAGCTTTCCTGGCAGATACAAAGGCCTGGACACGTGAAAGAGCAAAACCAGTTTGGGAAACTGAGTGACTCAGTAGGACAACACACGAGATGGATGTGAGTGTGTGTTTAAATGAGGGGAGGGAGCCATGAAGCAGTTCCATTTTGAAGCATAATAGGTATCTTAGATTCAATATGTCTCAAACTGCCCTCCTGCCATCATCTGTCCAAATCTGCTGTTCCCAGTCTTTCCCATCTCAGAGTATGTCAACTCCATTCTTCCAGTTGCCACGGCCCCCACACCTTGTGATCATCCAATCCATCAGCAACTGCTGTTGGTTCTGACTTCAAAACGTGTCCAGAATCTGACTACTTTCGTCACCTCTGGTGTTACCACATTAGTCCCAGCCACTATCATCTCGCATCTGGATTATTGTTACTGATCCCCAACTGGTCTCCCAACTTCTACCCTGGTTCCCCTACATTCTATTCTCAACAGACAGCCAGCGGGATCCATTTAAAATATGTCACTCCTCTGCTCATAATTTACAGGATGTAACTCCTCTGCTCAAAATCCCCCAGTGGCTTCCCATCTCACTCAGAGTAAATGACCTTTGGGGCCCCACATGATCTGACTCCTGTCTGAACCCATCTCCTTCCACCCTCCCCCTCCCTCATTCTGCTCCAGCCACACTGACCTCTTTGCTGCTGCTCACACATATCAGGTCCATTGTTACCTCAGGGCATTGGTACTTGCTGTTTTTTTTTTTTAGGAAGATTAGCCCTGAGCTAACTACTGCCAATCCTCCTCTTTTTGCTGAGGAAGCCTGACCCTGAGCTAACATCCGTGCCCATCTTCCTCTACATTCTATGTGGGATGCCTACCACAGCATGGCGTGCCAAGTGGTGCCATGTCCGCACTCGGGATCCGAACCAGCAAACCGCAGGCCTCCGAGAAGCAGAACGTGTGCACTTAACTGCTGCACCACCAGGCCAGCCCCCTTGCTGTTCTTTTAGTTGGCTTACTCTTCCCCAAAACATCCTCACTTTCTTCAAGTCTTCCCTGAACATTCCATAATAAACTACAAATCTCAGTTCTCTGACTCCTCCTTATCTCTTTCTTGCTTTATTTTTTTTCCTTAGCATTTATCACTATCTAATCTATATATTTTATTTATCTTGTTTATCATTCATTTTCTTCACTAGAATGTAAACAGATTTTTGGTTTTATTCTTTCCACCTGCTTTGTTATTCACTTATTTATTTTGGTGTTCACTGGATCAAAGGATAGGCAGATTTAAAAAAAATTTAAATGCAGTTTTATTCTCTGGAAAACTATCTAAATGAAGAAAATATTACTATCATTAAAGTTATTTTATCTTGACATCCAGTCTCCGAAGATGCTTTCAGAAAGCCTTTGTTAGGACTCCACAGGTAGACTCCTGATGAAATATATTTTGATCTGTATTGTAATTAGTTCTAAGAATCTAAGATAGCAGTGAAGGAGCTGTTTTGACGACTGCCATATCCCTGATGCTTCAAGCCGTTTCTGGCACATTATAGGTAGTCAATAAATATTTTTGAATGAATCAGAAGCTATGCCCTGTGAAAGAGAGGTGGTGTAACATAGTGACTAGGGGTTTGGTCCCAGAGCCAGGCTTCCTGGGTTTGAATCTTGGCTCCCCAACTTACTAGCTACATGATCCTGGGCAAGGGACCTCCTTTCTGCACCTTGGCTTCCTTAACTGTAAAACGCGGATAGTAACAGGCCCTCCATCCAGGAGTTTTGAGCATTAAGTATGTTGAGACGTGAGTAAAGCTCTCAGAACAGTGTCTGCCACAGACGAAGCACTTGATAAATGTCAGCTATTATTAGGAAGGGCCTTGTCTGCCGTACTGAGGAGTTTAGACTTTATCCTAAGGCTACTTGGAGTCATTGAGGGATCTGAAACAAGGGAGTAACATAATCAGATATTGTTTTCGAAGGACCACTCCAGCTGCAGAGTGGAGAATGAATTAGAACAGGGCAGGACTGGTACGAGGAGATCAGTTAGAAGGCTGTCGTAGAAATGGAGATGACAGATATTGTTAGCCTGAACTAAAGCAGAAGGAATGGCGAGAGGATCGGCTCAAGATATTAGGGAGGTAGAACTGGCGGAACTTGGAGATTAACCCAAAGTGGAGGAAGCAGTCAATGACAAAACCCAGGCTTCTGATTCCTGCAACTAGACGGTGGTGCCCATCCATCCCAGCCCACAGGACTGCAGGGGGGAAAACACACTCAGTTTTGTTTAATTTGAGGTGACTGTGGGACAGGCAGGTGAAGAGGCCCAGCAGGTGGTTGTATACATGCATCTGGTACTTGAGAGAAAGATCGAGGCTAGATGGAACAGATATTTGGGAGTCATCATCATACTAGTGATTATTTGAAGCCACTGGAGTAGATGAGATTTAGCAAAAACATTTAAAGAGTAAACCATTTAAAACAGGTATACACTTGGGGCCAGCCCTGACAGCCTAGTGGTTAAGTTCAGTGTGGTCTGCTTTGGTGGCCTGGGTTTGGTTCTGGGGCATGGACCTACACCACTCTGTTAGTGGCCATGCTGTGCTGGCAGCCCACATACTAAAAAACAGAGGAAGATTGGCATAGATGTTAGCTCAGGGCAAATTTTCCTCAGCAAGGAGAAAAGGTGTAACTTAAAGGATGGGGCCGCAGGAGACAAACCAGGGAGAGTGGTATCTTGCGAGCCAAGAAAGAGTGAGTCTTAGGAAGCAGTTAGACAGATCATGTGCTGTAGAGTCAAGATGAGGAGAAGCAAGCTATGTCCAATGGATTTAGCATCTGGTGATTCTAGCCAGAGCAGAAGGGTAATGGGGGTGGAAACCAGCTCTTAGTAGGTTGAGGCATGAACAGGAGGTGAGGAAGTGAGGAATATGTGTGGATAACTTCCAAAAACTTGGCTGTGAAGGAAAAAAGGGATAAGGTGGTAGCGAAGAGTGATGTAGAATCCAGGCAAGTTTCTTTTAAGATGGAAGGAACTACAGGCAAATGAGAAAGAAGCTGAGAGCAGAGAAGGGAGAGGATAACCAAGTGGGGAGGCCGGGATAAAGGGGCCAGAGCTCAGGGAAAAGGGCCCAGTATACAGCACAGGGCAGACCTCTCACACTGACTGGGTGAGCCATAAGTGTGGGCATGAATGCAGATAAGCTGAGTGTGAGGATGATGAGTGCTGACTGACACCTGTGAAGGAAGAGGGGCGGGTGTGCAGGTTAGGAAACATGGCGCCTGACTGCCATAACAGCCATGGGGAATAGGAGGGTACTGACTAGGGACCCCCTAAGGCTTGATGAGCAGTGTCCAGTGGAGGGACACGTAGTGAACAGAGCAAAAACTGACCCATTCTCTTCTGGAAATGCAGACTGTAGGCTCAGAGATACCCAGCTCCATAAGGAATTGGTATAAAGCCAAAACCACAAAAACTATTCAGTGAGAATATACAGTGATCCCAGAGAAATCTGCCTTAAGAACCATCCCGTTGCTCCTTTGATTAAAAACCTTCCAGGATCCCCACCAAAGGCACACAGAATAAAATCACTTTCTTTAAAAAGGTACTCAACATGCCAACTACCCCCGCCCCCCGCCCCCGCCCTTTTACCTGACACTCCCTACGTCTGCCTGGTCCAGCCACCCCAGCACACCTTTGCTCACAGGATGCTGCTTCTGCCTGGAGTACACTTTCCCTCCATCTTTGCCTGTTGAAACTCACCCCTCCTTTAAGGCCTGGAACTAAAGCCACTCTTTCCATGAAGACTTCTTCCCAAAGTGTCTTTCCTCCTGTCATTTTGCTTCCACAGCACTCTGAAGCTGTATATAGAACTGCCAAAAGCTGTGTTAAATTCGATTTATCTGTGCTTATGCCATTTTGCCCACTAGGCAATCAGCTCCGAATGCAAGCCTGTTTGTGTTTGACTTGGAACCTTGCATGGAACCCGCCCTGGTAAGTGTTCACGCACTTGAGTTGGCACGGTGGAGGGCCTCGGTATGCTGTTTGCAGCCACAGAAAGAGCAAGACGACTTTTTGACAAGTCATAATGATTTGCGTATTAAAACCGAATATACCCTATGAATGTTGTCTTTCTGGCTTCAAAAGCATGTTATTGGTTGGGTGGGCATTCAGCTCATCAGCGGAAATTAATCCTTGGAGTTATAATATTAGGCCAGTGTATAGGACATTTTGACCTCTAATCAACTGATATATTTATTGGCCCTTCCTCCTTCCTGAGTTTTCCTAGCTTGGCATCTTAGAGACATTTTCCTTTCTGACAGATTTCATCATTAACTCCTATTTCTTCAGCTTCCATAATACAACACAGCAGACTGTAGGAGTATTATGCACACAAGATCTCTTTCGTCTGCTTCTAAGAGAATAATTACTGAAAGAATAGTAACTTCTGGCATGTAAAGGCAAAACAGAAAATGAGGCTCTACTATATATCTGGTGCTTTGGAGACAGTATCTGTTTGATCCTCACAACAGCTCAGGAAGGTGGATATTACTGTTCTCATTTTCCAGATGAGAAAATGCAGAGACGGGCTGAGGGGTTAAATGACCTATGAAAATCTGGAGTCCAAGGGGTGGTGGAACCAGACTTACAACCCAGCCTACCTGACTCCAAAGTTCAGGTCCCTCACCCCCCAGTGTCACAGCACAACACCAGATGGTTCTGAAGGCTGAAAGTAGAGCCCCCTCCACCCACTGTCCACACGGTAACGGCACATGCTATCTATCTCTGGCTTGACACTTCGAACATCTGAATTCTAAGTGGGCTGTGAGTCCAATGGAAGGATGGAAAGAAGTTGGTGTCTGGTTAAAGTTTCCATTTGCTACAGAGAAATATCACAGGAAAAGCAGGAGACAGTTTGAGTGACTTAATGTTATCAAGTTGTCAAGTGCAGTGTGGACCTGATTCCCTCCCACTCTTTCTAACTCAGCTCCCAGCTCTGTGGCTCCCCACCTTCTTTGGCTTCAACAGAGAAAGATGGCTGACTTCAGGCACAAAGAGGGAGGGGGCCAGGGAGGTGAGGAAGACTTCTGAGTCCCTGCTCATTATTCTCTGCATACCTTCAGGTCCCTCCTCTACTCAATAAAAACTAAAAGATCAGGCAGCTGAGCACTGAGTTTGAGACAGCGATCTTTTTAAAACATAAAGCTGACTTTGTTACTGCTTTGCTTACACATTTTCAGAAGCTTCCCAGGGCCTCCTAAGCTCCCACTTACCTTGCCATGTCGCCCCCTGGCTGACCAGGCTCCAACCACAAGGACATGCCTGCAATTCGCAGAGGCACTGCATTCTGTGGCCGTTGCACAGGCCACCCCTTCTGCCTGGGATGGGCTGCTTCTCTTCTCTGCCCGGTGAACCACACACACTTCAAAATACACTACGGGGGCTGGCTTGGGGGCGTAGCAGTTACGTTCGCCCACTCTGCTTTGGTGGCCCGGGGTTTGCAGGTTCAGATCCTGGGCGTGGACCTAGCACCACTTAACAAGCCATGCTGTGGCACGCGTACCGCATATTAAAAAATAGAGGAAGACCGGCTCAGATGTTAGCTCAGGGCTAATCTTCCTCAGAAATGCCCCCCACCCCCAATATACTAAGATTCCTCGAGGGTCACCTTCTTTATAATCTACCACCTAAGAAAGAACTGGATATGTCATCCTCAGATGGGGTAAATAGGGAAAAAAAAAAAAAGGCAGAAACTATAATGGGACTTCCTTTTTCATAATTTTCGAGTTTCAAACTCCACAATGATTGTAGATTCCAGGTGTTTCTACTACTCCCAGCATACTGTTCTCTGCACCCTGTCAAATGAATATCCTTGTTGTGTCCTGTCCACAAATATCTCCAACCTTTCATCATACCTACCAAGCCCTTCACCTGCATGTCCTCCTCTGAGCCAAATCATGGGAATTAGAGATGGGACCCTATATCTGGCATCAAAGGGCTTTCAAACACTTTATCTAAGTTGGCCTTCACAATAGGCAAGTGGGTCAGTGGTGCAGACATTATTGTTCTTATTTCCAGCTGAGCAACCAGGTGGGAAGGAGGCTGACAGGTTTGCTCAAAGTTGCCCAGCTAGAGGTAGAGCCAGGATTAGAAATGAGGTCTTCTGGCTCTAAGTCCAGGGTTCGTCTAGTACACTGAACTCTAAAAGCAGAGGTGGCTCTGTGGGTCAGTATCCTTAAAGGTACTCTCCACACTCAGCCACCTGTTTGAAACCAGGCATTGGGGGACCAGTTGCCTTAAAGGGTGACCCTATTCCATCAGGGGACTATGGGCATCAGGGAATCATGGATAAGGAATTAGAAGCCTTGTGTTTTAGTCTTGGCTTTGTCACTTGCTTTGTTGGGACAGGACTTGGTGAAGGCATTCACTGTCTTTGAGCTTGTTTTCTCATCTGAATGTGGGAATAACTATTTCTGTCATGCCCACTATGCAGGGTTGTTGTGAGATCAAAAGAGGCAATGGACAGGAAAGTTCTTCGACATTTCCATATGGCACCATTTAATGATAAGTACATATCTTATTGGTGGTATGCTTTGACTTCTCTAGCCGAGTGTGTGTACTGATGGGTCACAGGAGAGCAGGGTATATCCTGTCTAATTGTTCTAGGTCTTCTGCTTGCTTCTCCTTTGGCTCTTGTTGGGTTCCAGCTCTTGGCTTTCTGAGCTTAACCTGCAGAAGAAGCACCGAGGTTGCTACCCCCATACCAGGGCCATACTGGACGGCAATTTGCATCATGCCTAACATATGGTGGAGGGAGTCAGGGCAGGGCATTTTGCTCAGATCTCCTCCTCTGCGGCTGCACTTTGTCATCAATAAGCCTTTTCATAGATGCTTGTAGAATTCTAACTTCTTGGTTAAAGTCTCCTCATTGTTTATCCCATCTATTTTTCTATATAAGGTTTCCTTCAAAGCAAATCATACAAACCACATCTCATAATGCCTGAGAGACAGTTGCAGACCTCAAGAAGAAGGGCATGGATCTGAGCCATTATGATATGGATGCTAAACTACTGCCAGTCTCTGAACGATGGTGTCAAACTCCGAACACCCACGGAGAGGTGGGTTAAGATCTCAGAGTAACAGCGGGGAGTGTTTGGGGTGATCTGCCCCACACTTTGATGATGATATTTATATTTCATCTCTGCCACACATGCTCTGAAAAAGAAATTTTGTTTCCCTGTCAGGTTTGAGATTTAATCATCTGTAGTTTGGACCCAAAATACTGAAATTATTTTTACAAGGGTTGGGTTTACAATGCCAAGAAAGGATGAAGTATTTTAAATTGGTACTACCCTGGAAAATCTTAGTGGACACACACTTGGACTCCTCTAAAAAAGATCTGAGTATAATAAAATAGATACAACATAAAAAACTCTATGATACAATATAATCTGTCTTTGATTCCTGAGTGGGTAATTCAGGATCTTAAAGAAGTTCAGGGTCACCATTATAAACATCAGCTGTCATTGTAACTGGTGAAATATATAATGTGCCAGTTAATAATAGCTTTACAGATTCACAGAAAATCAGATAATAGAGGTTTTACTGTAACTGGGATCACGATGGTTAAGAGAATCAATGCATTTTCCAAAAGAGCCTAAATCACTTCTAGGAAATAATTCATGCTCTGTGAGAAGAGGGCAGAATTTACAAGGAAGTGCTTGGTACTCCCTGGAAGAAAGCTGCTATATAATTGTAGGTTTTTCTTCATTATTAAGTTTTTATTTTGCAGGTGTATTTCTTTGCATTATTGTTGTCGTTAATGCTGTGCCCAAGGCCCTATCCACTAACCATACAGGCTCTCCTTAAATGGAGTGGAAGATTTCTCCAGCCTTCCCTAATTCCAAGCAACAACATGCCACTCTGGACGGGCAAAACACAAGAAGAAATCTTTCCAAGGTCACGTTCAGGAGGACCTCTCGCTTAAAGGAATTTGGGCTGGAATTACAGGTCTCAGCTCTGACTTAAGAAAGAAAGAGGAAGCAATGGGGGGGGGGGGAGAGAGTCAAAGTCACACCACGTACCACTCAGCCACCAAGGACAGAGTTTCTGCGTTGTTTCATTAGAACATGAAACCTATTCTGTTGACTACGAGTCTGCTGTGAGCTGAAAAGAAGTTAGTTCACTTCCTTAGCATCTGGGGTCTCATAATTCTGACTCATGGCCACATTAACTCTGCTACTGGAAAAGCAGGAGCTTGGCAGCACAGCCAACGCTGGGTTGACAGTGCCTGGCACTATCAGGCAAGGAAGCAGGCTTCCCTCAAATGCAGGATGGCGTGCCCTGCCCTCCGGGGTGGGCTGCAGAGAGGAGGGGGAGGGGACGGGAGGGGACTCTCTTTTCAATGCTTGTTACCTTCTCTGTAGAATTCAATTCTCCCCAACTGGGAAGGACAGAAAATTCTGATTTCCTGTATCTCTTCTAAAACAATGAATCCCACCATCCCGGGAGGGCAGGTTAGCTGTGGCTGTGGGCTCCGGCTGGAGAGAACCAGCCAGGCTGCG
Source organism: Equus quagga (assembly GCF_021613505.1). Lineage (NCBI taxonomy): Eukaryota > Metazoa > Chordata > Mammalia > Perissodactyla > Equidae > Equus > Equus quagga. Next base: position 45,834,072 of record NC_060267.1, read on the forward strand.
TTGATGCTCGCACCGGTGAACTGAGGGCGAGGGCTCAGAGCCCAGGCCCCGTGGGCTCCCAGCTGGGTTTCCTGGGGCCTCCTGAATGTCAAGGAGCCCCGCCGCTGGCCGGGGTGGCAGGAAATCAGTAAACTATGAGGATAAAGACCAGTCGGGTCCCAGTGCAGCTTTAGGGCAGATTTCTATTTCCCCTTGTGGTGGAGAAGCAGATTCCAAACTGCATTCAAACACAATACAGTCTCCAGCAAGGAAGAAATGAAACCCTTTAAATCTTCAGTCCTTCATGTTGTACCCTCCCCTGCTGCTTTCAAGCTCACAGAAGCCTTTTGTTATAGTCCTAGGAATGTGTACTTAATAGAGAAAGCACGGTTTTGTGGTTGCTGTGAAAGAACACCGAGTCGGGGAGAACAGACCGCCTCCCACAAGATCTTCTCCCCAAAGTCTGACGACGGCTGGTTCCAGGAAAACGGGGAAATTCACCCGAAGCCTGCGTACCCCCAGTGCTCTCCCAAAAGTGCCGGGGTGAGAGGCAGGAAATAATCCCAGAGAAGCGTTAAATGCATTTGGGAGAGTGTCAGTGAGAGGAGGGGAGGTAAAGGCGCTTTGCTGCACTGGCTGCTGTGACTAATGTGGGGGGACACCTGAGAATTACTTCCATATCATTCTCTAAGGGCACCTGGGCAGAAAGTTGGCAGTCTGCTCACTGCAACCTAGTGTAACAGCAGACAGCCAAAATATGGCAAGGAATTAGAGGTGCAAGGGACCCCAGAGCTCATCTTCACCAGCCTCTGGTAATAACACAAAATTTGTGCAAGATTCACGGGAAGAGTGTGAACACAGTCCATTTCTCCAGAAACGGGGTAGATCTATGATAACGAATGACGATAAAAAGTATTCTGATCAAGTGGAAAAAGGCTCCATATAAACAAATACTTCATTATACGGGCAATATTTTATAGTGTTATGTATACATTTTAAATAAAGCCAAAGCTTAAAATTAGTTAGCATTAGGACATTTTTATTGCCCCATGTCTATGATTTCAGAGTGATGCGTTTAGACAGGGTTATGAGCCTTATGCAAAATCCTGAAGTAGGCAAATTCCACCTCAGCCTTCCAGTTCTTTGTCCTTATCCTTCAGTGATGGCACATGGTATCGTGGAATAATAAGAGAGCAAAGGCTTCATATGAGGCAGCTCTGGTTTAAATCGTAGCTCTGTGCCTGACTCGTGTGCGACCCAGGCAGGACACTCAGTCTCCCATCTTCATTTCCTCATCTGTCAAAAGTGGATCCCAACTCACAGGCATTGTTGAGAAAATTCTATGTGTGAAAGTGCTAGATCCTCAGCGGGCACTCAGAAATGCTCCCTTTCTTTTCTTCTTTCCTCCCTATGTCTACCCTGAAACCTGTGCCCTAGTGACATACACACCTCTGTTTCCGGTACTCCTCCCCCGCCCCCTGCTCCATGAAAACACATTTCCAGGAAGAGATCTAAAAATGATTAATGCTCAAGTGAAATGACCACCCAGAGCTTAATGAGCCATCTCCTTGGTCTATGGGCTGTTTTGTTTTTTTTTTTACAAAAATCCATGCTCAAGGAGTAAACTGCAAAGCACAGAAACCCAGGCACCAAAGCAACGGCCAGGAAGTATCCTGAAGGCTGCAAATCTTTCCTGGAAACTCTGAAACCAAACAGATAAGCAGATAACTCTAGTGGCAGGGTCACCAGAGAATATTCTAGAAGACGCTACTTCTTGGAATTATCACCAGCCTTTGCTAAACCGCCTTTCTTTTTCCTATTACTTGCCAAGCTTTATATTTACAGAAACAGAGGATTTCTCATTTCTAGTTAGATTCTAAATGAGTCCCGTAATCTAGATACCACCAGAGAATGAGGCAAAGGCGGAAAGATAGGTTGAGGCTGAGTTCCTGTTATAAACAATGCGCAGGTGATGATCAGAGTTGGAGAAGAGAAAACACAGAGAACCAATTGCTTGCTGTACCACAGCAGTGGAAGTGGTGTGAGGCTTTGTTTTAAGAAATGTCACACATGTAAGAGTTTTAAGAATGTTCTGACAATTAGTGTTGTTTAAAAATGGCAAGACTGCCTGAGAGACAGTGAGGTCCCATCCTCAGCAGTGTCCAGGCAGAAGGTGGATGGTCATCACTCAGTGATGCCACAGGTGGAATGCCCACATAGGGTAGGGGTAGACTAGATGATCTGGAATGTCCATCTAACCCCAAGAGTCCCACTATAAATCTAGAAAATAGAAAAAAAAAAATAAATAATTTCAAATCTTTCAGAAGGTGTAGGTTATTATTAAAGATGGACTCAATCCAGCTTTCCAGATTAATCCTAATCAGAAAGAGAGGAAAGTGTGACTTGTGCATCTCGCTAATGGTGATAGTCATAGGTGTTTTAGATTGGATCTTGCCAACTAGAACCTCAAGACACAACAGGTATTTTTATTTTAGTGCGGCTTCTCTTATATTAACTCATACTTACACCTTTTCCCCTCTGTGACATTTAGAAACCATGGAACATGGCACACGGATGCTTGGTTCTGAGCTGTAGATCCACTGAAAAAGACATGGATACTCACAAATGCACCCTTCATACCTAAGCCACGCCTAGCTCTTTGTAGGTCTTCGAAAACACATTTGAATTATTGATCTTCTGTGCTCTCTCTGAAGTAAAGAAGTGTTCTTCTTCATGGGTTTACACTCAAGGGTTTTCTATTTGAGACATGGTACTTTTGTGTCACTTTCAACCCCTGTGAATTCTCAACTCTGGGACACCATAGTCCAGAAGGAATCAGGAGAACAGGGGACCCGGGGTTCACCTCTCATGCTCAGGGTTCACTCACAGAAGTCTTTAAGTAAAATGCTCTATTCCCTCCCTCTTTCCAAGTAATCACCAAGATTAGGGTTTTATGGAGGGTGGATGGGGGATATGACCTAATTATAGACTAAGGGACATCTGCACATATTGATCCCTCCCAAGCCAAAGGGAAAGGCAGAAAGGAACTAAACTAGGGATGAAGAGCTGGTTCTACTCAATCAACTATCCTGAGGCTTCTGTTTCATTAAAAGATTGTATTAAAAAAATTTTAAAACAATGTACACACAAAAAGACAAATATAGAGTTCAATATAATTATAAAAATGTAACCTAAGTCAACACATATTCATGGTTTGGAAATGACTCATTAATTTGGATTATCCATATCATTCTTTTCTTCATTGGAACAGAAAATCAATTGTTGATCATATGCTTCTTCTATAGCTATGGCTGAACAAATTAAAAACTTAATTTCTCTTTTACTTATTTTCATTCTTCCCCTCTTACATCTTTTCCCCTTTTCCTTCACATCTTTTCAGTTTCTTTCCTATATTCATTTTGTGTCTTTTCTTCTCATTCCACCATACTTTTCTTCCTTCTTTGTCTCCTTTCCTTCCTCCTTGCTGACCATTACACATCCCATCACCCTCTTACAGCCTCTCTTTCACCCACTTCCTATCATTTTTAAATAGACCATCCAGCTATTGATGAATTCCCTGAAGTCACATTTCCCTACTCATCTTTCCTCTTCCAAGCACTCCCTTATGTTTCCTAGATACTCCACTCGCTTCTATTACATTCTCGTAGCACCTTACTGCCTGCTATTAGCCTCCTCAATGTAACTTTCTGGTATACCTTGTCTGGTACTTTTTCTTCTTGTGGTATCCTATAGGGGAAACGGGTGGTGGTGGCGTGGCTGGAATTGTGGAGGAAAATATAAAATTCACGTTAAAGCTGGAGTTATTCATATGGCACAACGGTTTGTGGGGCCCAATTCCATTCCCCTTGCATCTGTCATAAAGTTGAGATTTTGGACTGAACTGGGTTTACCATCTTTGTTATCAAATGTTTGAGGACAATTAACATTGTTGACAAAAAATGATTTACATTAAAAATCCTAGGAATGTCTTATAGGTATTCTTTTTCAAGTGAATTTTCTGTTTCTCTCTCATTGATTTATGGGTGGGTATATTGCTGATGATCACTGGGAAAGGGGGCTGCAGGGTATGAAAGAGAAAAATGTATGCTTTTATTACTTTAGAATAATGTGCTACGGCATGAAAAAAGTAGGTCAAACAACTGGTTTCTCAAGTTCAAGAAGTAATCCTTATTGTCGCAAAACTTTTTGGGGCAAGAGGAAAGGTGATTTGATACCTTGATGATTTGATTCAATGATTTTTTTCCAAAAACGAAATAAAATCTGTCACTCGAATCAAACATCCCTTGCTCTAGCAATCAAGACACCTGTGACAGGTGCGTGCTGTTTCACTGGAAGGTAGAGAGTTTACACAGACACATTTAGGTAAGCCTCCCCTCTTTAAATATGGTGTGTTCCTGCCTGCCAGGGAGTAAAACCTAAAGTGGGTTATTTGGTTAGTCTTTACATATTATTTTATTACGAGACTGTCCTTTTCCTTCTCATCCACCTTTCAACAGGCTTAGAAATGAAACAACTTTCATTTCTGAGGTTTTACATCACAGCTGTCAACTAACAGCCTTGAGCCTCACCTGCTCATGCCTAATGAGGCCTGCAAACTTAGAGATCCCTGCCCAGGGCCACCGTGCCCTAATCAGAGCCTGACCGTGCACGTGTGCACTGAAAGCCCATGTGAATCTGTCTGTACTTTCCTTCACTCTACCAATTTCCTCTCCTACTACACAGTTCAGCATGTGCTTAATAAAATGGGGTGTTTGAAATATGCTCTCAAAATCCACCTACTCTCTAGTGTGCATTTATTTTCTTTGAAATTCTTTAAGATCAAAATGAAGTAGCTACCTTTACAACTGCAAGTAATTTCTACTGAGTTGTAAAAAGCAATACAATTACATCAACTGCATGTGAACCATGGTGCCTATTTACAGATAACTTTACAGCCTAAACTTACCCGGCAATCTGAAATTGGTAGGCCTTAGAATTAGCCTACATCTTTAAAATCCAGAATGAATTCTAGAAACTCAAGACCTTTCACCAATGTGACAATTTTGTTTATTGACTTGATTGGTGGGATACCATCAAGCGACTTAAGTCACTGCCTTCCTTTAAGAAATGTTCAGTATGTTCAGAGATGTCAGGTCATGAGTTAAGGCTGATTTCTAGGCTCAAAGGGTGAGCTCATAGAGTTGAGCTCATTGGGGTGCTGGCTGGGAACAAGCTGGACGAACCATGTACATGCCCTGGGAAGTTCAGAGGCCTGAAACTTGCCGATTTATCCTTTACTGCAGGGATCATTTTGCAGTGTAGCTGGAATACTATAAAATTCTTATCCTTTCACCTTGACACCATCTTGCAAGTCTACCTTAGTCCAGGATGTGGACAATTGAAACCTCCCTTTTATTAGAGCTTTGGATCCCAGAACAATGCCTCTTAATTGTCTCTTACTTTATACCTTTTGCTTACTTGCCTTCAAAGATTATTCCTCAACTTGACATCTTGATGATGCTGTTCTACTGAGAGGCTACAATGACTTGCCACTGTCCCAAAAGATCAAATTCAGAAAACGAACGTGACAATTTTAAGTTGATATAGTATATACAAGATGCTGGTTAATGCTCACCACTCTATGAGGTTGAGATTACTGTGTCTGGTTTACAAAGAAGAACCAAGATTTTGTGAGGTCCAAGGTTACACACATAACACAGCCATGGCTGCTCGCTGCTCTTAGGATGAAGACCAAAACCCTTAAGGTGACTGTGCCTCACTCTACCCCATCGTCTTTACCCCTTGCAATTCTACAGCATGTTTTTCCATACCAAATTCAGCAAGTGCCAGTCAGCTGGCCTTTCCATTTCTTGAAGACCAAATCCTCCTCCAGTCTCAGGGCTTTCACACATCCCGCTCCACTTGCCAGAAATAATCCTCTTTACCCCATTAACTTCTACTAAGCTTTTAAGTCTGCTCTTAAATGTATGCCACAGACTAGGGCAAGTCCCTGTGCTTTATGCTTTCAAGGCACCCTGTAGTGCCACATCAATGACTTACCCTCAAGGGCAACTAAATAAATGAGTTATGTCTGTGTCTCTCCCTGCTCCTGTCCAAGGTCCCACTAAACCATAGCAGAGGAGTAAAAAAGGTATAAACCCATAAAGAGACAGAATGGGAGAGGAAACAATGGCAGTTGAGAGAGGTACACAAAATTCTGGGGGACGGAAAGCAGATGCACAATTGGTATCTGATTTAGCAGTGTGGAACAACCGAACTCTCCCCTACCCGCAGGGGGAGACACCAAGAAACAAGCTGGTTTTCCTAACAGAACCCCCCCAAACCTCAGAAATTAGAGGTACCTCTGAAGGCAGGAGGGGAGCAGAGGAGGCTACCAATCAAAGGATCTGTGGCATGTCTGTATTCCATCCTCCCCCAGCACAGCGGCTGCTCCTCCTAGTAGATAACCAGACATTTGCTTGCTTCAGTCAGGTTGAGTCAGAGAGCACCAGGTCCAGGAGAGAGCAAGGAGGAGAACACACGACAATTCAGTGGAAATCTGCATCAGGAATGATAAAACCTTAGCCCCCTTCACATGTTGGCTCCTTACAAGCAGGAGACCATAGGATTTCTTTTGGGGCAAACTCACTTGCCCAGAAAGACTTCTGGAATTTCCCATGAGATAGCCAGAGTCCTATGCAATTGGACCATCATACTTGGACCCACTAGGCATCAAGCCCTACCTGTACACACGGAACTGCTGATCATCTATTTAAATAGATGCCTAAGAGTCACCATTCAATTAAAAAAAAATACAAATCAGGTGGTAAAAAGTGCTATGAAGGAAAATACTGTAGGGTAAAGGGGATGGGGAGTGAAAGAGGGTGCCATTTTAGATAGAACTGTCAGGGAAGCTTCTCTAAGGTGATACTTGAGGGGAGTCCTGGATAAGGTGAGAGACTGGCCCATGGGAAAATCTAGAGGAACAGCTTTATAGGCAGAATGATGGCAAGTTCAAAGGCCCTGAGGTGGGAGCATCGTCAGAGTGTTCTAAGAAGAGCAAGAAGACCAGTATGGCTGACGAGCAATGAGCAGAACAGGAGGCGATAGAGAATCAAGTTGGAGAGAGTTATGGGGTCCAGATCATACAGGGACTGGTGGTTCATATTGAGAACTCAATGTTTCTAAATATAACTGGAAGCCAGTGGACATTTTGCAGTAGAGAAATGACACAACTTGATTTCTCCTTTACAACAGATTACTCTGATTCCTGTGTGGGAAATGGACTACAGGGCTGGTGCTAATTCCTCAGTGAGCGTCAATCTCCCCTACTACACTGTGAGGAACATGAAGGCAGGGGCCGTATTTGCCTTGGTCACTGATATATACCTAGCCTTTCATAGTATACAGCAGTCATGTAATAAATTATCTGTTGAAAGAATGAAAAGACCAGAAAAAGTAGAACTAGAAATTAGTTCTGAGAATTCAAAGCCATGGTCCTTCTAATGCATTAACTAGACTTCCAGAAAAGAGAAGGAAACTGAGCAGAGAGTCCCACAGTACCTTAATACAATTTTGATGAAGACCATGATATAATAATAATATCTTGGTTCAGTCTATAGATATTACAACATCATTATGATCTATTTTAAAGTAAGAATGGACTGAAAATGGCAATTATTCTTATGTAGACAAATGGTGCTAATTAGTGTTACAATGACAGTCTCTATTTATAACACATTCCAGTTAATCCCATTCTATGATGTAAAATGAAACAAAAAATCAAAAGTCAGTCATATTGCAAAACATTTAAACAGGCCCTATTCTTCTTCTTCTGAGTGTCCCAAACTAAATCGCTTTGCATTTCCATATTTAAAGCTTATTCCGAGGCATTTTTACAAAGATATTTTTCCTAGCCTTTCTAAGTATATTACATGCAGCACAACTTGTCATTGATAATTCACTATTTTGAAGATCAATACCCAATTCATGAGGACAGCTAGAAACAAATGGAGTCCAAAAGCCTGATCCCTTTTGACTTTTAGGATTCGTTCATTCGAGAAACACGTATTGAGACTGTGTCAAAAAATTATAAAATATCGTGCATACAAAGATGAACAATGGTCTCTATCTTCTAGGAGGTCCAACAGGCAGACTTCTTATCAGCCAACAAATTTCTTCCTGGTTAATTGTAATTTCTTTCATGCTTCCCTAATTTGCAATGTGGACCAAAAATATAACCACAAAACCCCACCTAAAAACATGTTCGGTTCATGATTTATTCTGATGCTGGAATGATCACTTCCTATAAAGAAAGCAAGGCAAAACACCAGCTCGTGGCAGAAGTTTGGGGAGGTGAGACTGGTAGAAGCTTCCATTGAATCTAGTGCATTTTAGAAAGGAAGGCCACATTACCCCCAAACTAGGAAAACAGCATCTATTAAGAAACTTGTAGAGAAACAACTTGAGTTGGGGCAAATTAAGTGATTAAGAGACACCCTTCAAGCAACTGTCTACCCATGTGGAAAGAGATAGAAAGAGGACAGGGGTCAGTTATGTTTATTATATGACAAGGCAGGGCAAGCAGTAATGGGTCTACTGGTCACCAGAGAAAATGCACGCTAATTAGGAGACCAAACTTTTAAAATGTGAGCTGGGCTATGAGAGCTGCTAATGTTGGGAATGTACAGAATTCCCAACATTGGAAATATTCAAAGCTAAATTCAACCCCAAGGGATGATTTAGGAATAATTAACCTTGCCCATAATGCTACCAAACAACAAAATAATCCACCAGAGGTCCAGAGCAGGTCAAAAGAATGTAAAACCTATTGGAGAATTTTGTGCTATGCCTCTAGATTGGTCATCCCACAGTATATACCCCAGACGATTTACAGTTGGTGTTAAGTGAACAATGTTGCATACATAGTCAACCGTGTCTGCCGATGACAAGGATTAATTAAAATTCTTAGTCCATAAGTGATAGCTGAAAACAAATGTTTGTAGTACTCATAAATCCATAACATCGAAGAGTAACAGGAGTGTGTTTTACAATGATATAGAGAGAATCAGATCCAGAACCGTGAGACACTTCCAGAATCTTCTTAACACTTCCAGACAGAAAGTCCCTGCACGTTCCAGTCTCGTTAGAAATCTAGGCAATCCATTCAACCATGAGGGCTGATCTTCTAGAAGAACTTGCTGATCACAGCTGTAGCTTTTGGCTTCTGGAAAATGCCGCCCAAGTGAGACTCTTGAGGCTTCTGTACACTCACACTTTCTTGCCCTCCCAGACTTCGAGAAAGCAGGGAAGAACCATGCCATCCTCCTTGGCGGCTGAGGTTTGGAGGTTTAAGTGGTTCATGTTATCAGCCCCCTGCAGTGGCCTAACCAACAGGAAGTTTCCCCAGAGTTTCCATCACAGGAAATTTCCTGTGAGGAAGCCCTTACTGCACAAACAAAGAGGTCCTCAGCCCCTCACAGAAGCTGCAGAGGTGGCTGAGGCAATGTGGGCTGAAGAGGATTGGTGTGAACCGGGGAGGAAGGTGGCAGGGAGTTGAGGGGTGAACAGCATGGTAAGAAATAGAGGGGAACAAAGAAGTTATTTCACTTCTCTTGGACTTGGATTTGTCAGTAAACTGCTTACTAACTGGCACGTGTTGGCTTTCACCTCCTGGCCAGCAGTTTCACTCAGGCCGCAGTAAACTCGGAGAAAGAAGACTTCACGTGAGTGGAGGTCCTGCCGGTCAACCTCTACCCTCAACCTCTCGGAGTCTATTCCCTGATCTGCACAACAAGGCGCATTGTGATAATTAAGCAAGATAAATTAACACATACATTAATATTAGGAAATTCTAAGGTATCATACAAATATAAGATAGTACTAGCTTAACCATAACAATCTTTTTACTACAACAAATGCCTAGATGATAGTTACTATTGACACTATCTACAGAATAGTGAGGTCTCTCCCATTCTATCTCTCAGGCTTTGTCAGGGCAATCTGAATTAAATAGAGCAAACAGCTACAGCAACAGAGCATGTCTACATCTGAATTTTGTGGTGACATCAAGATTCATTAAGCAAGCTATTATTTTTCCAAATGTAAGAAACATTTTCAAAATGTAGGAAATTGGCCCAGTTGCTCTAAGCCATAACCAGAGAATTGCCTCTTGAACTAAATCAGATAACTTTTTATTCTTTTTTAAATTTTGCATTTGTCTTCCAAAGGCCAAGGTCAGTTTTAAAAACAAAGGCCAGTGAAGAGGTCTACTTTGTTCTCTTCCAGTCAATTTATGTTCCTCTGTTTGCATATTTGCCATTCTGATGTGGGCAGTCTCCTCAGAATAAAGTAAAACAAAATCACCTGGGACGAGGGAGGAGCCCTTTTCAACGAATACAGCTCATTTTGTGTTCCACCTGTATTTTCGCTTTTATTTTTAAAACCGTGATATAACTATACTACTTCAGAGGGTAGACCAAACACTCAGACAAGGCTTGCTGCAAAATACTCTTGCTTTTTAACTCTTTCTGGTGAACACCTGGTCACATGCTCTTGAAGAACATTTTAAAATCTGAACTCCAGTTTTCAAGATAATTCCAGGGGCTCACTCTATCAAAGGTCAATACCACTGCCTTTTGTGTACAGATCTGTTGCAAAAATAGGCCTGTATTTCAAGCTTCTAGAGTAGAAAACAGGCAAACCAAGAAAAAAAAAGAGAAGAAAAGACACAATTTGAAAGAATTGGGGGCCATGAAGATGGAAAGTCAAAAATGTGACAATGGAGCATATAGGCCAAATGACATGGGAAGACAACACATACATATAGTCAGCAGAGCACACAGACAGATATTTTTAATAATAACAAAGAACATTCAGCCTGGTTAGTATGACATTGTAAGACATAACATCATGAGTGTCTTTTGTTTAAGTCCCATGTTAAAGGCCTCTCTGGGACCCCATCCCTAAAATCAAGTGGATTCAACTTCACATGCCTTTATTAAGTATATACTATGTGGCAGACATAGCCCCTGTCCTCCAGGAGTCATTCTCCAGCAGGTGATAGACACACAAATAAGTACAATACAATAATACTCGCATGGTCAGTGCTCAGCCCTGTCTGTAAATAGGGGCTGTGCATGTTAGGACAGAGTGAGAGGGACAGACGGTGAGATGAGCGGTGCACAGAGGACAGGATATTCTACCTGACCCAGAAACTGGCTATTTTTCAGTCCTTGGATGGTCTCTCTGACCCCCAACTCCCACCCCCGCTGGAGATCCCCAAGGACTCATATATATAGTCAGACATAACCTGCCACCAAGCTGTGACTTTGATTCTGAAACTCAAACATTAGTCCTACTCTTCAGAGATGGACTCCACAGAGCAGTGCCTGGAGGCTGCAAAGAAATAACAGGCGCTTGGATGCAAAGTAGAAGCTCTAGAAAAAACTTCCTTAAATACAAAGCACAGAAGCTGAGGGCGAAAGACCACTCAAAGCCTTTCCTCTGACTCCAGCCAGAAGCACATCTGAGTAATTTCTAATTGGTAAAGATGGACTCTAGGGAAAACGTATCTAAAACTCTCAGCGTCTACTTTGGGGTAGGCACTTTTCTCTATATTATTTGACTTAATCCTCACACCAATCCTGAGAGGCGGACTTTTTTTTATTCCCCAGGTTAGACAAAGAAGCTGAAATGTAGAGGGATATAAAGCGACTTGCCCTTTACACAGCTCGTCACAGCCCTGTCAGCCTTGAAGCTCCAAGTCCTGCCATGTGACCTCCCTAGCACAGTGCCACAGTAAGTTCTCTGTGGAGTGGGATTGGCTCTGCCATGCTGTCCACTCCGGGGGGCTAAGTTCGGGTATGAGGCGTTCTTTAGGATTTCATTCCTGAACGGCACTGGAGAACAGGAATGCGCGGTTCTGTCGGTTTTGATTGCGCTTATGCACTGGATTTACTAATCCAGTCTTTCATTACAATTCGGTAACATTTCTTGAATGTTTTCTGAGTCAAATAGAGGTAGGCCAAGGAGCCAAGGTTTCTCTTCTCTCTTTCCCTACCTAACTGGGTATGGAAAAGGATCACCAACTCCAAGGTCTGACACCAGTAGCCATGAGTGGTCCTGGGGCTTTTCAGGGGATTCCAACCAATTGGTGGGGCTCAGGAGGACGTGGACACTTCATGCAGGCTTAGGGACTGGGGGACAGGAGGACACTCACAGATGTGACAGTGCCTGTTTTTAGGAACCCTAAGGAAGCATCTGAGATGCTATGAAAGATGGGTGGCAATCAAGGAGACTGGGTACCAGTGACCTTGTTATGCACTAGACATTTAATTCACTTGGAAAATTCTGAACCTATATTAGCCCATTCTCTCCTCAGGCTACATGGATAAAAATGTCTGTGGGTAGCTGTCTTCTCGTCTTCCTCTCCCCTCCCCCCTTGCCTTTAGTTAATTGCAGCTGTGGTCAAGGGCCTGCAGCCAAAAGTCCCACAATGCCCTCCTCCACAGGAAGTTCCCAAGATCTCTTCCTGAACAGGAAATTTCCTGTGGTCCAACAGACATTCCTCTCAGCGTTTATCACTCACATACATTTGTTTTGGCAGATACTGGGTCTTGGGTAAGAACAACAAGAAACGGTTAGAGGGAAAGCTACCTCAGAAAAAAAAAAAATGCAGTTATTGTCAGGAGAAGAAAGTGTGACTGAATTAACTCCCGTCTCAAAGGAAAGCAAATACTAGCAAAATGAACTCATGAGATCTGAAGATGTGAGAATGTAAATACCACTCTCACAGCTATGTAACATTTGAATTTTATTTTTAACTCAAAGTGAAGGTATGCAGGCTTTTTTGGGGCCAACTTCAAAGCATTTTGCAAATTTTACTCTTGTAAAATGTTGGTTCTTATAAATATCATGGTTACAAAGTGATTTAGGTTTTAAACTTTTCTGCAATTTCCTTACATTTGTGCCCTAATATAACTTATTTCCTCATTACAGAATCATTTCATCTTCCCTACTTATAGGGACTGGTATACCCTTTCCTGAATAGGAGACAGCTATCCTCGTGGCTCACAAGCCAGTATTTCACATTTGTCTTGATTTTCTGTAGTTGAGCCTACACGTGTGGAAGCTACAATAAGTGGTCGGAGAAACCTGTGAGTACTCAAGCATTACCAGCATCATTTTCCCTCCTAACTGGCCTTTGCGACTCCTATTTTATAATCCATCCTTCACATGGATGTTCCCAAAGTATTCTTTCTCAACACTAAAAGGAGCATCACTTCCCTGCCTAAAATTTCTCCATGGCTGCCCACACGTTTTGGGGTGAAAGTTAATTCTTCGGCTTCCCACAGTAGGCCATTCAGGCCTATCTTTCCAGTTTTATTTTCCACCACTCCCATTCACTCCAGCCACCAGCTTCTGGTACTTTCTAGAACCAATCATGCCTCTTCTGTTTGCCTTCCTGAGACCCTTCTTACTTTTACTTTCCTTCATGACCCAGCTTAAACACTTTTTCCTTTCCCAAGCCGAGCATTTCTCCTTTGTGGGCCAATGACATGAAACCCAAACCCAATCACCCTATATTCTAATTTGCTGGTTAATTATCTGTCTTCCCCAAGGATGACAAGGTCCTTGAAGGCAAGAACTCTTATTTGTCTTTGGAATCACAGTACAAACACTGTGCCTGACACATAAGAGATAGTTGATAGGTATTTGTTGGAAAGATAATCTTCTGAAATCTTATCCTTGTGTGGTAATAGAAACTACAGGGAATTTTCTTTTGTTTCTACTATAAATAAACAAACAAATCACACAAAACTATCTTGTATCATAAGCATCCTAGCAATCTTGGAACTTAATCTACAACATGCACGGGAACTGAAATCCTTTCCTTCAAATCAGGCAAACTTGGAATGTTCATTTTCTCCTGAATGAGAGATTTGTGTAGACATTAGTCCTATTTCTTCTACTTGGGCTTTAGCTGTAGTGAGATGCTTGGCTGTCTGCCCCTATGGCCCCATAACCTTTCCAGTTAGGCTTACTTAACCCTCTCTCTGTAAGTTTAGCTCTACCCCGACTTTAGGCCCAATCCTGCCCTTTATTAAGAGGAAGCTTGGGACCAGTCATTCAAGGAACCAGTACTGAGTTGTCCCAACTGCTGGTTTTACTGGGCCTTCCTCTGTCACCCAGAAAAAAGTCTTTGCCATAATGGGTTCCCTTATCTTGGTTTCCCACCAAGCTCTATCTTCTCGTCCTTCTCCATAACAGAAGTCCTAGGACTGAATCCCAGTTTCTATGACTGGGTTTCTGCTATGTGCTCCTTGAGTTCATGTTTCCAAAGTTAATGTCAGACCCCAGCTCCCAACTACCAACAGCCCGCCTCCCTCCCACACTCACCAGCGACTGGCGACTGGCGGTCCCAGCCTTCCTCCCATTATCTGATACAGAAACTTCCCTAATTGGCCCGGCTCTGTGGGCACTGCTGAGGTTTGGGAGCTGTGAATTTCACAAAGAGAATATCCTTTCATTTCTACGTTCCCAGTGCCTGGACTAGTGCTATTCATTTTTTATATGAATAAAAATAATAGTGTTTGAAAGAATGAATGGTCTCTCAAACTCTGAGCTTTATTCAGGGCATGATTTGGATTTCTCAGGAACACCATAGCAGAGGACCAACAAACTATTTCTAGGTTCTTACAGGAGAGAAAGGATCTTTCACAGAAGAAAGGACATCCAAATGGCTCTCAAGAAGAAGGAGATAAAGCCTTACTTCTAGAAATTATCCTTCAGTGCTATTCAGTTTCTTAAAACAAAAGAAAGAGAAAAAGAAAGTTTGTAGAGAGAAAGCCTATCAGTGCACAGCCTTGGTGTCCTTGACGGGTTCCAGGCATGGACAATACACAGCTGAGAGCTCTGGTTTAATGGTAAGTGATGCAAAAGAATAAGTGCTGCCTTTAAGATGGTCAGTACCTTTAACGCCCGTGAACACTTTGGGAAGGCTGGAGAGTTGTTTTCATGCTTTATTTCTATCTCATTGGGTTGGGAATCAAAGGTCTGGGCTCAAATCCTCTCTCTGCCATTTACAAGCTCCATGATCCTGGACAAGTCACCTCAGCCCCCTGAGTCTCAGTTTTCTCATCTGTAGCCTGTGAATAACACCAGCCAGCTCATGGGTTGTTGTGAGGGCTAAAGGAAAAGATAGCATCATAGGGCTGGTGCATAATGGGGCTAAGATGAATAGGGCACAGGATGGGTGAATATGAACCTTGGCCAAGGACCAGAAGACATTTGAGTGCAATGTGCTTTCCTCCTTTCCTTGGCGGTATGTGCATAAATGCCTAAAACTCAATCTATCCTCTTTTCTTGAATGCATAACTAGTCCTGTTCACTTTAGTTTCACTCGCATTGTACTTTCCTTCCTTACAGGACACTGGCTGAACTGGAAGCCGAGATGTCTGCATTTTATCTGGGTAAGTGGCTTCTCCATTGCATGGCAAAGAGAACAATCTGAAGAACATGGCCGAAGTCATTTGAACATCATCAGTTGAGAGAATGGTCTTGCTGTGGCCACTCAGATCAAATTCACCACCTTATTTTTCCAGCTGAGCTAACAGATAAGAGTGGGAACCTTGTCGCATCTTAGCTAACATTTATTGAGTCCTTACGATATGCCAGGCATTGTACTAAGTGAATGGTTTTTAGGAAATCAACCATTAAAGCTCTGTATGATCTGCAATGGCTCCCGAGTGTAACTCAAGAGGCTCCCTTTGGCTCTGTGAAGTCTCCATGTGGTGGCCTGATTTCCTTGGAGAGTGTCCCTCCTCCACACGGCACTCCCAAGGCCAGAACAGCTGGTGCTCTTCTGCTCACAGGGCTCCGGTTCCGAGGACAGGGAATGCAAGGCAGGGTATTTCGTGAGGAAGACCCTACGCTGCCCCTTCAGGGCCTTCTCCAATCTATCCATGTTTAAATTTATATTTTAAATGTATTCTGCTTTAACTGCTTCTGCTTTATTTTTATAACCATTATACTCTGAGGTTCCATTTGAAGGAAGCAATCTTAGAAATGAAAAAAAATAGGCATAAATGCAGCTCATATTCCATGAAACAATTAAACATACACACACACGCTGATTACTCTCAGACTACTGATGAGCACAGAGCCTTAAACAATGGAATGTTAGGCAAACAACACAGCATTTACGCCATTCTCCAGAGGAGCGCCGTGGCCATTAAAGAAAGGTTGCTTTGGTCAGTTCAGTAGTCACAAAACATGTTAAGACACGTAAGATGATTTACTAAGTTTGGTGGGCCATTACAATGAAAGTAGAGGACATGGTTCTTTCCTTTGAAGTATTTACCACCAAGTGGGAAAGAGAAAACAAATAAATGTATGCATCAAGAGCAAATATAATTGGTGTCTGCAAAGAAAGATAACTAGACACAATTTGTTTCTGGGAACCACCAAGTAAAATAATGGCTTTCTCCTGCCAAAATCCAGACTCCTAATGATACCGATGCCCACAAATCTAAGATGACTGTTTTATCCTGCATAGCCATAAAAAAAATGGGCAATGGTACAGCCGAAAACTAAAATAACCTCAAGACATGAAACACTTAGGTGCAGTGAAACCCACAGGTATGAGAGTCAGGTGCCTTGAGTAAAGCTGACCTCTCTGCTCACTGAGTCTCTCTCCTTCAATTCCAAAGCTAGCACAGGAGGCTATTTTTAACCCCTAGGCTTTAGACAGCTGAGTCTAGTTAGAACAAGATATCTGAGTACCGAGGCAGCAGAGAGGCACCAAACTCCTGGAGCTCACGCTAGAAAACTTGCTTGTGCCGAAGCAGCTGGGCTGAGAAAGAACGTGCTCCCGAGATCCAGAATGGTCAAAATAGTTCCAGGCTTCAGGGTTAGACAGGGGCCTGTTTTATAGGTAGCATCTTCCCTGTCTTTGAGCATAGGCAGTGTCCAGTTCCAAGAGCTATTTTAAGGGCACTCTTAGAGCTGCTTCTATCCTCAGAGCGACACTGAGGTCTGGGATGGAGAGGAAAAAAGAGAGAGAGAAAGAGAGAGAGGGAGGGAGGCTGAGTGATTGACTGGGCTTTACTGCTCCTTCCCTGACTTCCGTGGGCTCCCATTGTGCTTCTAAGAAAGCAGGATTCAGAGGGCGTCAGTGCTGGAGGCTATATTTATACCCATCCAGCTGCCCAGTTGCTGAGCTTTTCACAATTACAAACAGCAGGAGAACAAGACGCCTTCCAGAGGGACCATTTTTTCATGGTATTTACTCTAGATTTCTCTGGGATGATCTCAGCATTCATATCTTTTTGATGAAGGAAAAAAGAAAAAGGGAGAAGAAAAAAAAACAGAGTTGGTGGGCACTGTTCTCTGGTGCCAGGGCAGAAGAGAGTTATTTCTTCCAGGCACACAAGGGGAATGGGGAATGCTGCCTTCTTCCTGTGCTGTACCTGCCATGCAGCCAGGTCAATACCTGGGAAATAGACCTAGGAGTCATACAGCGCTACACGAGGTAATCATGAGTACAGCTATCTATCCTGCCTCGGCTTTGTTTTCTGCCTCCTGAGAGGCAAAACAGAGCAAAAGGTCATCCCAGGAGAGGAAGGGAGGCATTCCACTGGCTTTGGAATCCAACATGGATTGAATCCTGGCTGCCACAGTCCATCTGTGTGATCTTGAGTAATTTACTTGAGTTCTCTGAGCCTTACCTGTCCTAACAGACCCCTAAGAGAGTTACTGTTGGTTTTGAACGAGACAGCCTGGGGAAGGAAGAGTAGGCAGGAATTGGTTTCCTCTGGCTTGTGTTTAAAACACCTTCTACAGCCCTGGTGAGCCCAGTTTGGAACACAATGTCCTCTGGACCAGGCACCTATGGTGAGCAACCCAAAGTGGTGTAGCAAAGTTAAGCAAATAGGGGAGCTCCACCACTTACTAGCAAGTTAGCCTCTTGTGCCTCAGTTTCCTCATCTTAACAGAACCTTCTCAAAGGGCTATGGTGAGGATTAAATGAGTTAGCTGATGTAAAGTGCTTAGGACAGCGCCTGGCACACAGTCCACACGCAGTAAGTGTCAGCTATTGTCCTCTTATCAACTGAAGGCTCCGATATTACTCTCCATCGCTCCAACACTAGAGTATAGAGAGAATCTGAAGATAAAATTTTTATAAATTATAAAGGAATACTCCTTGAAATCAAGCATTAAACTTTCCATAATGTAAAAATATTAGTGGATGTGAATTTGGTCATTCTGCAATTTCGTATTTTGCATCACCTACCCCCGGTCCCAAGTATGATTTCTATTAAATTATTCTATAAATGTATAATACAGAATTCTATAATTCTATTAATTATTCCATAAATTATTCTTCCAACACTGACGGCTTTAAACAAAGGGTTGCTATTAATTCTCAAATAAAATAACCATTTAGAGCCTTCTGAGTCACTTACATGGAAATAAAACAGAATGTGTTTTTATTTCCTCCCTTAGCTCTTCCTCAAATAAGGGTTATTGGGTTTTACAGTAGATGAATGAAAACTGAACTCCATTAGCAGATGAGACCTGAATCCGAACACGGATTAATGTAAATGTAATCCCTCAGAATCGTGTGGGTCCCATTCAGGAGTGTGGATTTTATCTCAAGTAAATGCTTAGCTGACTCTGCTCAACACTTCAAAAATGTCTGCCACGGGGAGAGCAGGAAAAAATACACATCCATCCACATGCACCTCTTCTACTAATTCTCTCCAGATAAAAGCTGATTTAAACCCAGGGGCAAAACAGTGTAAACAAAGGGGGCAACACACTGCTTTAAAGGTTCTGTACAGAAGGAAGGCCAGGCAGAATGCCTTTGTTTCCAGGCTATATGTGTGTGTATTTACTGTATCAATATATATTTGTTTGTTTGTTGCATAAATGTATTTATTTGTTGTGGGTATATACTTTGCTTTTAGTCTCAGCTCTCAGAGCTGGCTCCCTTGCTTTATCTTGCCTTCTTATCCACAAGATAAGTTCCATGGTGATGTGATGACCCCCTCCCCACCCAGAGTGGATCTTGAAATGTCTCACTTCTCTCTTCCCCAGAAAACTGGAGCTCTATTTTGTTATGTACTTGGAACCCATCCCCGAAGATTCTGATTAAGTAGGTCTAAGGTAGGAAATGGAATCTCTCTTAAAAGATCATCAGGTGACTCTGTTGTGCAGCTGGGTTTGAGAACCATTAAATATAACTCTTGGAAAATTCAGAAGTCTCGTAAAAACAAGAGTATATAACAATAACGGTAGCAATTAACACTTACACAGTGCTATGTGCCAGTTATGGTTCTAAGAGCTCTATAGATATTAACTAGTTTATTATTAATTCATAAATTGATTTCTTTATTGAATTAAAGAGTGTTGGTGTAAAAACAAAACAAAGACCTAACTAACTGGATTTTATCCAGATTCCTCCACTGATTTCTTGCAACAAGGAAGATGTAAAAATTTGTTTTCATCAACAGGATGTAGGAATACAAAGATACAACTGCCTGTCTCTTAAGTAGCACCTTACAGGAATCCTACACAGGCAACACTGTGACACAAGCCGTACTTGTCTAAGGGCAAAAAAATGCCGGTAATAGTAATAATTTCAATTGACAAAGAATTTCCTTCCTGAGAAGCTCTACTGTGATATATACAAGAATATACATATTTTAGACAATCTCCCTATGGCTGAGAGATTGTCAAAATTCATCAGAGTTTGAGGAAGTTAATTTTAGCTCTGCTCTCTTTCCCCAAACTCCTCTAAAATAACAGCAAAGAGATTTTTAAGACCGAACAAGGACAAAGACACCAGGAGAGGAGATAAGAGCAAGAAGGAGGAGGAGAAAGGAGGGCAGAGGGGAGAGAAAGAGATGAAGGGGAAGAAGAAAAAAAACCCCAGAAACTTGAAAGCAGATGAACCCGTGATAATTTACTTAGCAGACCCAAGAAACTGGAACACTAAGAAAAGCTGTGAAACAATCAGACTTATAGGGCAGAACCCCTAAAAGACTTGGGAATTGGGGTCACCAGTTACGTCTGAAAATTTGGACAGTGAGTCACTGCTCCTCCCCTACCATAGTGGAAGATTAGAAGTTTATGCTGTGGAGACAGTAAAATACAGTGACATCAGAAAGAGTCGATACAAAAATGACTAGGTGGAATTAATTAAAATTTTATATATGGGGAATTAAAAGAATGTGTATATGTTGACTAAGACTTCCCCCGGTCCCTTCTCCCACTGTGCTCCCAGGAGGTTGGCAGCTAGACTTATACCCTCCAGGATGGGTACCAGAAGAGTCGTCCATCTCTGAGGAATCTGAGTAGCCAGAGACAAAAGACCTGGAGATATTCACACCAAAGGTATCCCAAGGAAATGCCCAGACTGGTCACCCTCGTGGGCGAGCCCACCCAGGCATGTAGAACTTGTAATCAGTGCTTCAGCGCTCCATCAACTCTTGACCATGAGCAGACAAGGAGAGACCACCAGATGTCTGAGTATAAAAAGCAAAGAGCAAAACAAAACCAAACCAAAAAAAAAGGAAAAAAAAAAAAACCAGAGAAAAAGGCAACATGGAGAAAATAGGCACAGTGCAGGGAAAATAAAAAAATAGATATAATTATAATTATCCTTAGATAAAGAAGAGAATACATTGCATCTATAAAACAAGAACAAGATGCTATAACGAGGAACATGTCCAGAACAACAACAACACAAAACACTTGAATATGAAAGTGATGATGTCAGGAATGAAAACTCAACAGAATTGTTGGAAACTAAATTTGAGGAATCTCCCAAAGAGGAGCTCAAAATAAAAGCAGCAGAAAATAAAAGAAAAAAGATAAAATCACAACATCGACATCCTAATGATGGGAGTTCCAGAGAAAGAACTGAGAAAACAGGGGAGGAAATTTCCCAGAACCCAAGGAAACGGCAGTTGAAATGGCAAGTGCAGTTGAAATGGCAAGGATGGATTAACACAGACCCACACCAAGGCACATGACAGGGAAATTTTAGAACTGGGAGGATAAAAATACTCCCAGAGGACAAACAAACAAACAAACCAAAAGAGTTACACACAAAGGATTTACAGTCAGAACGGTGTGGTCTTCTCAACAGCAACCCTACAAGACAATAGAACGGAGCAACGCCTTCACAATTCTGGGGGAAATTATGTCCTGCCTAGAATTGTATACTCGGTCAAATTATCAAGTATGGGGAGAGAATAAAGATATTTTCAGACATGCAAGGTCTCAAAAGATCTACTTCCCCTCTAACACCCCACCACCGATGAAGAAGCTATTGGAAATTGTCCTGCATTAAAACCAGGGAATAAACTAAAACAGGATAAAGCATGGAATCCAGAAAATGGAATCAAACTCAAAGAAAGGGTAAAGTCAAGAAAAGTCCAGATGGCAGCTGGGCACTGAGCTAAAGCCAGCCCAGCTCAGGTGGAAGGTTCTGAGAGACTGCTTCAGGATTTGTAACACCTACTGCATCCGAACTACTGAGAGAAAGGGAAGGCAGAGAGTGTGAATTAGCAAAAGCATGTAAAAAACATAAAAAGTCAGTACGTGGTAAAAACACCATGGCTATTAACTCCAGGGAAAACGACAAGTTACAGGAAAGGAAAAGTAATCTTAATAACGTACATGAGTCAGATGCAAATAGCATTTACATAATCATAATATGTCAACACTAAATATTGGTCTATCCAAAATGATGATTTCTGGGACGAATGTATGGGAAGGGCTGGGATAGGGGGCAGAGGGATAAACTGCCACATTCCACAGTGAGACAGCATTAGATAATGTCTAGAAACGAAAAATAAAAAAGCAGCAACAGTAGCACGTGACTTAAGAGTCAAAGGTAAATGACAACTAAACCAGTGAAAAGATTTGAGAGTGGTCACCTCTGGTGAGCAGGAAATCCAGAGTGGGGACAGTAGTGCGGGGGCGGGGCGGGGGAGGCACAGATTTTTGTAACAAATCTTAGAGAACTGTTACCTGCTTTAAACTCCACATATAACAATATTGATAACGATAAAAACCAAGCATAGCTATCAGAGGAGAAAAGATGGCTCAGAGGAGAAGGATCAAGGACCAAGGGCACCAGATGCCAAGTTTCCTTTCCACTCAATGACAAATTCCTCCGGGGTTCATGACCTTGTTACACTTCGGAGACCACTTTTTACAATGTTTTTTAAAGGAGAGTTGCTGGGTTTGGTTACACACTGTGGAGGAGGAAAAAAAAAAGGACCTCAATTGTGGGCAAAGTATTATGATGATTCTTAGGCACATTAAAGTCTTATTCAATACTTTAAAAATGATGTAAAAACTCTGCAGACTCCTAAGTAGTATTAACACAGCTCCACGCTAAACACATATGGCTGGGGTCCCTAATCCCGAGGAAATGATGTCAAATGAACCGCCTGGGGACCGAGAAACAATTTATTCTTGGTCAGCCTTAATCTCTTAATGGGCATTTGTTGAAGGGATCCTTGCTGTGCTGAAGGGAAAAGCATGATGAATGAGGGCTGCACTCCCTGTAAATGTTTTCTTATTGTGGTTTTCTTCAGCAATTAATGTCCCGCGCCAGGGTGTTGAGGTGAAAGAAATCTGCTCCAGAATGAAAACTGGGATTTCTCACTAAGTCCTATAAAAGGCGGCTTTTCCTCTTTCCTTTTCCTCCTCCTTTTCTCTTTATTTTTGGTTGGATTTGATACTAGAGGGATCCAACTTGGGCCTCATGCTTGGAAAACTGCTAATAATCTATACAAGAGCTTTGGCTTCTACTCAAAGCAGCAATTTTACAGACTTGAGTAAAACAAACAGCTGTGATCCCCGAGGCTGTTTTTGGTAACAGAAAGTGTAATGGCCTAATCCTGGCTCAGCTATCAGCTTGCTGTGTGATCTTGAACAGGTGGCCTAACCTCTCTGATCTCACTTGGCGCATCTGCAAAAATGGAAAATGAGTCCCAGCCTTTTCACCACCCAGAAATCTCTCACTATAAATGAGTGCTTCCAAGAGAAATATAATGAGCCACATAATATAATTTAAAATGTTTTAGTCCCTGCAGTAAAAAGAAGTAAAAAGAAAGAAGTGACATTACTTTTAGTAAAATACTTTATTTCATCCAATATATCTAAACTATTATTTAAACATGTAACTGATATAAAAATTATTGAGATATTTCACATTTTTATACTAAGTTCCTGAAGTCTGGTGTGCATTTACACTTACAGCATAGCTCACTGATGACTGGCCATGTTTTAATGCCCGATAGCAGTATGTGGCCAGTGGCTACTCGTCCTGGACAACACAGCTAGAGACACTTTATTTTTGAAGGATTCTCCTTACCCAAGAGGAGTTACTAGGAATAACTGATTTATTTTCACATTTATAACTCCCAAAGCAGAGCAACCTCATGCTTCCCCAGCTTGCCTACCCTGACAGTATTCTCCTCCAATAGAGAATTCCCGTAGGGCATCTGGAATATACTACAATTGGCTCACAGACCCAACCCCATTACTCTTTTCAGCCTCGTGGGGGTCTGGGGGCCATAATTGGACTAGATGATACCTTAGGGTCTCTCCCAGCTCTATCATTTGGTAATTTCAGTGTTTGATTATTGGCAACAGTATCAATTATGCGGGCACTTATCAGCGACGTAAGTATTCAGGGTTTTAAATAGGGACTGGGTCATCTGCCCAGGGAGAGTACTAGAGGGGATTGGCATCTGCTCTCCTGACGTGAGCCAGTTCCCTCTAAGGTCACAGTGCTCCTGAGAGCTCTCAGTAATGCCGAGCGCTGCGAAGAGAGAAGGCACGCAAAGGATGGCCGTACTTCCCTGGTGGGAGGGTCCTCGGAGATTGCCTGGCTCAGGACTCTTGTGCATCTCTCTTCTCCAAGTGACTTGCCAAGGTCACGTATCTGCTCAGGGACAGAACTACCGTCCTGACTCTTGATGCACTTACAACTTAAATTCCACACATTACAAACAAAACCAACAGCTGTAAAGTCTCTCCTCTAGAAACGAGCTGGGGGTGCTCAAAAGGCATCATATCTGTCTATTCAAAAACATGAGAAATCCTATTATTGACCCACAATGAGGGTGTGAGCACTAAATCTACAGATTCTATGCTTTTATTTTGAAGAATGTCAAGGACGTGCTATTTTCAGTAATTTCATACTTATCCGAAGGTCTGAATAAAGTCTCTATATATGTCTTTAATTAGGGAAAAGTGGGAAAACAAATGAAGTTGTTCTTAAGTGATACAGATTTGGTAGGAGACAATATATTGCAAAACATGGATTCAGGCATGAAAAATACAATAAAAATGGAAACTTGGTATGAAAGGACCACAAACAATAGCATCAATCCACACTCCCCAAAGGAAGTAATATTCAGTGATGGTCGATGCATAAGGACACGCACAACTGAAATATACAACTATGTACTGGGGAGATTTGGGGAGAAAAAAGCAGAAGAAAAAAGAAGATTGGCAACAGTTGTTAGCTCAGTTAGATTTCCAAGAGTATTGGAAATGCAGGTATATTTTAAAAACAAGAACCCTGGCCCATCCTCTGAATCCCCAGAACAGCTTCCATCTTGTGCCTCCAAATCCTGTCCCCCCTCCATGGATATGTGGTCACTTTTTGTAGCCAATGACTGAATTATGCAATCAAACCTGTGAAAACAAGTGCCAAAATTAGATGCCAAGCACAGAAGGCACGCTATTGGCAGCATCCTTCATCTGGTTCTCAAGTTCCCAGCTAACTCCAATGTCCAGAGTTACTCAGGAGTTGAAGCTGGAGGATTCTGAAGAGTGTGAGCGACGTGACTAAAAAAAGACACGAAGACTGACACAAACCAAATGGGAGGCTGCTTGCTCCAGGAGGAGCCAAGAAACCGACTCCACGGCTTAGTGACATCCTTCTACTCTGCAGAGGAAAATGGGTGAGGCTTGATGTAACACGTCTTTCCAGAAAGGGAAAAAACAGTATTAGCAGTGCTGTGGTTCTTGTAATGATAATGGTGGAGGTGGTGTTGGTGAGAGTGGAGACAGAAGAACTTCCTTCCCTAATTGATTCCACAAAGATTTACTGAGCACCTCCTCAGAGTAGGCATTGTTCTAGGCAGGAGGGACACAGCAACGGACAGAGAGAAATCCCTGTTCTTACAGACATCACATAATAGTCAGGAAAAGCAGACAATCACTAAATAAACAAGTAAAACGTACACTATGTCAAACAGCGGTATGTTATGGAGAGAAAAAACGTCATGGGAAGGGTATGCTGGTGAGAGGGTGAGGGCTACTATGAAGGCCTCACCATTTTTTTTTTTTTTTGAGGAAGATTAGCCCTGAACTAACATCTGCGGCCAATCCTCCTCTTTTTGCTGAGGAAGACTGGCCCTGAGCTAACATCCATGCCCATCTTTCTCTACCTTATATGTGGGACGCCTACCACAGCATAGCTTGCCAAATGATGCCATGTCCGCACCCAGGATCTGAACTGGGCAATCCCGGGCCGCTGCAGCGGAACATGTGCATTTAACCACTGCGCCACCAGGCCAGCCTCACATTTAAGCAGACAACTGAAGGAGGCAAGGGTGTGCGCCGTGGGAATACCTGGGAGAAGAGCATCTCAGACAGAGAGAACAGAAGGTGCAAAGGCCCTGAGGTAGGAACATGCTTGGTCCAACTTTCCATCATGTCTTGCTAGACTTATTATTAACAGGTTCCTTAAAGGCCTCTCTGCTTTTACACTCCCCCTTCCCACCTCCTGCTCTCCCTCCCCTTACTCCTATAGCAGCTAGAAAGATCCTTTAAAAATCAGTCAGACTACGCCAGTCCTCTGCTTAAAATTCTCACTGGCAAATTCAAAGTTAAACTTTTGACATGACTTGCAGGGTCCTCCCAAATCCTCCTGCCTCACCCTTCCTTTCAAACCCAACTGTCCCTGACCTGCCACACATCACTCAGACACACTTGCCTCCTCGCTGTTCCTTTTAAGACAACAAACATATTCCCCCCTCAGGGTCTCCATTGCTCTCTGTGCTTGGGATACTTTTCACCCAGATAGCCAAATGGCTGGCTTCCTCACTTCTCTATAGTGTTCACTGCTGTCTCTCAATGGTATGGAATACCTGGCACATAGCAGGTATCAATATTCACCGAAAGAATCAGTCTTGCCATCTCCCCTCTCCTCTACACCACCATGGTGTTGAACAGCACGGGGAGAACCACACAGATGGACAGATTCGTACCAACACAGACACAGTCTCCCACTGGGAGGCCAGGCCGGGGCCCCAACGTGCCAAGCAATCTTTCTCCGGCTCCATCAGCCACTCTCCTATTTCCTTCACTGCCACCTCCTCCATCTCTGGCTTCTCAGGAAAAAAAAAAAAACGGAATTTTTGTGGGGAATTCCCACCAATTATTAAGCCTGTCCTCATACAAACAATTACCCTATATTTATCCTTACCTTTCTCCCAGTTTGAGCGGAATGACTCCATCCTCCTATTGAATACTAAAGAATACCTCCATTTTTATTTTGCATTTTGCTTTTCCCCACTTCTGCAACACCCAGTTCCATAAATCACCCTTATTTCTCCTCTGTTTTCAACTCTCCACTCTTAACCAGCAATTCTTCATGCCAAATAGCTTTCATTAAGCAAACAAAACAACCCAACAAAAACCTCCCTTTACCCACCGTTGCCCTCCCCTCCTCTGCTCTCTATGAGTCCACTGGCAATCATCACCTCTCATCCTTTTTTCCATATTTCAACCCACAGCAATCAGGTCTCCTCCTGCACCCCTCACCCCAAAAAATTATTTTACCTGAGTCACTGATGACCTTCTCACCTGTAGAAGCCAAGGTCATCCTCAGTCCTCATCTCACCCGACTTCTCCGCAGCCTCTGGCAGTGCGGGGCCATTCTTTCCTTCCTGAAATTCTCTTTCTTTGGTCTCTCCATAGTTTCCATCCTATCTCTTGCGGCGCTCCATTATGGCTCTTCCTTCTCCTCTTGCAATCCTAGATAATGGCTCCACAGCCAGCCATCTTCCCTCTCCTTTCCTTTACTCTCCTCTCTGATCAGCGACTAACCCCTGCCCACTCAATCTCCTTAACGTCACCTGAATATTTCCCTATTCAGGGCATCCCCACTGAAGGTGCCTGAGTTTGGACTTGTATTTTTTTCTCACCCGGATCGTTGCAACAGCTTTTCACCTCGTCCTATCCTCTTTGTTGCTGCCTACGAAAGCTTTTAAACATAAATCTGATCAGTTCTCCCCCCCTGTTGAAATTCCCTGAACGGCACCCTACAAGTTTCAGGCTAAAATCTAAACTCCTTAGCACAACATCCCTAAGCCCCTCAAAAACGAGTTCCTGTTTCCTTCTTCAGCCAGCCAGTAGGTCTGTATTTATGGTTTTACATATATGTATACCTCTTGTATTTTCCTTATACTTGGAAATAATTGCATTTCTTGCATCAACACTCCTGAGGTTATCCTATATATAATTTTATGCACGTACAAACCAAGGTGGCATATTCTTTTGATGTCATAGTTGTAAGCTATTCTTTTGAGAATTTTCTGAAAAGATATTTAGAGAGAAATAGAACATAAGCAAGAAAAGCTGGCCCCTTCTGAACTTGCTACTGTGAACGTCGACATCATGGATGGATTCCAGGCATTTCCCAGTGATCCCCAAATCCTGCTGTCTTTCCATTACATCAGGGAACATTCCACAGAATCAATTTTAAAATGAAAAATAAATATAAAAACACATTATCATAAGCATGCAATGGGAGAAAACACACAAAAATACATATACACATACTGTCATGAGTAAAAGAATAAAATACACTGTCTCTCACTCAGTTGGTTTCAGCTGTGTTCTGGCTGTCTTGGCAAGTGAAAAACTCCTCAAAAACAAAACTACAACTCTTCTTTTTCCCTCTAGAAAGCGCTGAGAGTATATAAATTGATCAACCATCTGTTTATTACCACTGACCCAAGAAGATCTCTTGCACAAGCCTAACTATCAGGTTTTAGGCTCACCATGGGCAGATTAGCAAAGTGAAAGAGGGAATTTGGTAAGGATTTTTCAGGTGAGCCAAGGAGTACATCTTGATTTCAGCAAATAATGTGACAGTCTATCTTGATATTTTCTTAGGGGTTAAATTGAAAGGTGGTGAATATCTGCAAAAATGATGATGTGTCATTTATGGCATATAAAAAGAGATTTATGTCCCATAAAACACTAAATAACTACAACGTACTCGTTAATTATAAAGATCAGTCTGTGCCTACCTGGAAGGCAGTCTCTAGTGGTATGCCACAGGGCTCTTTCACTGACGGTGTCCCATTCAATCTCTTTTCCTTCCAAATAAATAACATAAAGGCATATAGGGAACACTCATCTAAACTGGATGATATACAGTAGTAAAGAAGAGATTCTAGAGAGGAATGAAGACATAAGATCAAAATTACCTCAGCCAACTTGAATGAAATGTACGATTAAATGTAAAGGCATACATTTAAGTTTTTAAAAAAAAAAAAAACCCACAAAAGCATAAGGGAGGTGAACTCTGACTTTGGCTATAGTCCAAGTAAAAATGATCAACATGAGTATAACACAGATACTAAAATGGTAACATAACCTTACGTCACATTGATAAAATATTTGCGTATTTATTACTCAACAATTAGCTTGGACCTATTGGAAGAAAAATACTGATACAGGTAGTAATAGTCCCATTCTCCTTAGCCCAGTCAGTGTGCGGACCACATTTTCACACAAACAGACATTAATCAAATTGGGAGAAGAGTGACAGAAGGGAGCTCAGGAGGAAGACCACGATGGTAGGATGGCAGATGAGGAGGATCCATCTCAAATGAGAAGACATTTAACATGGAAAATAGAAGACTGGAGGGACAAGATAATCATCTTCAAGCGTACGACAAACAATAAGGACAGTTAGCATTTATTAAGGATCTACTATGGGCCAGGCACAGCGCAAGCTAAACTCTATTATATTTTAATCTTTTCAAAGTAGGGTTTTTTTTTTCCATTTTACTAATGAGGAAACAGTAGTCCAAAAAAGATTATATAACGTGCCTAAAATTCACCCAACTGGTAAACAGCAAAAGGGGGAATCAAACCCATATCTGATTCCAAAGTTTTGTCTGTCTCTAGAATTAATGGAGAAGGAACATGTCCCATTTGGTCCCACATGACAAAACTAGAACCAAAGAGCAAAGCGACAGTAGGCGAATTTCAGAAAAGCCTCATCACATCTGGAAACATCCAGGAATGAGATGGGAAAGGGCAGTGATGTGCTCCTCGCTGAACGTTGTCAGGCAGAAGTTGAATGTCCTGCTATATCAGGCATGCTGTAGGGACATTCAGGATTTGGGTGACAAACTGGAAAATATCATCTCTGAGTTCCTTTACAGCTCTGAGACTCATTGATATGTATCAGAAATTATTCAAAGCAATTTTTTAAAAGTAAATAAGCACTTCCAAAGAGTTGGATGCTGTACACGTGAGAAAGCCAGGCCCATCTTTTTCCTGAAGAAGGCTCTGCCATTGTTTCATGGTATAGGCAAGCCTCTGAGCATGCTAACAGAATTTGGAAACGAAAACTCATTGAGATTTGCAGAATTTGCTACAGCCTCATCATGGAAGTGGAGCAAAGATGACAAAGAAGACACTCCACGGCCATTCTGTGTGCTGAGCCGGGAAATGCCAACGTGGAACTACTTAATTTTGCCATGAATAAAGCTTCCATGGACATAACCAAGATGAAACACACTGCTCTACAATAATCTACAATCTTATGCTAGACTTATGTATTTCTGTCTGTTTAACATCCTCACACTCCTTCTGTTTGGGGGATCCCAAGATTGGCAGGGCTTTCTTACCTGTGCCCTGGAACAATCAGATGCACCTCCCTAGGTCTTTGAGTCTTAAGGGAGTCACCAATTCCCCAGGGATGGTGAGACAGTATTCATGGCAGCCGCGTCAGCCTCATAAATCCACGTGTCCACTGGCAGCCATGCCACGGTGGCATTTTAAGAAGACTGTCCCTGTGGTGAGATCTTGGCTGAACTCTTGGCTGCTGAGCCTGCCTTCATTTCTGCTACTTTTGTTTTTTTATTTGAGCCAATGAACTACCTAATATCTTTCCAATAAAAACTTTTCTGATTAAACTATACATAGCTTTGTTGTTATTTTCAAGTAAGAACTGGTATACTTCTAACAGTGTCATATCACAGAACAAGTTTGGGTGAATATTTGGTCTTGTCCCAATGTAGTAAAAAGGATATAGGTACTGAACCTAAAACTACTTCTACTATAAACCCAAGATGTTTGTTCTTCTAAAAAGCTGGCATCCCAGTGGCAGAGAAAATCCCAACTTACAAAAGAAAAGTCAGCGACATCTATTAAACCAGAGGAGATAACAATTATACTTCCATGAATCAACTGTATGATAAATTATGACTCCCAGACTGGTTCATTCATTCATTCAGCACAGAGCTACCAAAAGCCTTCTCTGTGCCAGGAGAGAGAAAAGAAATGATTCCTAATTAACCCTTTTGCTTTTTGGCATCTATGTAACTAAAAGCAGAAAAGTCTAAAGGCAGAACATTTGTAATGTTATAGACAGAAAAAAATATTATAGGCAAAACCTTTTGTCGTTTATTTGATATTGCATACTAGTTTATTTCGTATAGACTTTATCCACTCACTTAATGACACAGCACACTAGGCAAACACAGAAGAGAATAATTGGTCACTTCTCAGCAATTCTCTTTACACTTTTTACCTCCAAGAAGGATCTCAGAATGTAGTGAACTGTAACAGTGGGAAGTGCTATACCAAGCAATTTTTGAGTAAAAACCTGTCTATCTGGAAACTGTTACAAATAAACCATCCAAGTTTTCCAGCGTATCATACTAAGCACCAAAGGTTATTTCAGTGATTATTTTAACAACTTTGGGGAAATTTTTCTACATTATACT
Source organism: Equus quagga (assembly GCF_021613505.1). Classification (NCBI taxonomy): domain Eukaryota; kingdom Metazoa; phylum Chordata; class Mammalia; order Perissodactyla; family Equidae; genus Equus; species Equus quagga. The sequence goes on from NC_060267.1 coordinate 45,865,124, forward strand.
ATATATTTTCCTCCTGGCAGAAAAGAGAAAATAGCAGGCAGCCAAACGGTTGCATCACTTGAACTATGTCATTTCCATCCTGAAAATGTTTCTGTCTTGATTTCCTAGGTACAAAAGTAAGTGGGCCTTAGTGTGGAAGCTATTTTTAGCACCTGAGCTCTTTTTTGAGAAATTCATTCCTCTCTTGATGTGAATGATTACCAAGACCAGCTTTTAACTACAGTTTTAGCTCAGAAATGAGCACAACACAGGAAAAGTCAAAGGAATTTCAAGTTTTTAAAACGAGAACTCAGCAAATTTGGTACCAAGTTCTGGAGAAGGGCTCGTGTGCTGACTTTCTGCCAAATATATATGCTGCAGTGAGTCTCCAAGAACCAGAAAAAGTGCAAGGTGGAAAACAGCAGATCATTTCTCAAATGCGGAAAGGGTGAGCTGTGAAGGAGTTCTTCAGGGAGGCACGCACACAGCAACGCGGAGATGCGTGTGTGTATACACAGAGGGAAGGCAACGGGCCCACTTTTCATGTTTACTTGAAGCCCAAATCTACAAAAATAGAGAGCAAAGTATTGAATCCAGTTCTGCACTATTCAGGGCCCAGATATAGGAAGGATGAAAGCCACACTAATATCTACTTCCAACATAAATCTGGTTTTGGTTGTTTGGAGATAAAATAAGCACCAGCCCAAGTCTGACAGTTTGACAATGTTCCAGAAACTCCAATAAGGGGACAGCCCTAGGCAGCACTTGAACAGTCAGTTTTACAAAAGAATGATGTGTCTGAGCCTCTAAGACCTTTTACCTGAAATCACCCACATACAGGGCTCCAACCTCAAAGAAAGAACTTTGCTTTGATACCGTGCAATTCAAGCCCAGTGTACACAATTGGGCTAGTTGAATGGTGTTTGAAAGAATGGTGATTTTTAGAAAGGAAAAATAAGAGCTCTTTGGCCCATCAGGGGAGTTCTCTTTCTCCTCTTCTGACCAGGCGTCAAGCAGTTTCAGGCAGAGTTCAGAATGATTTGCATCCACGAGGAGAAGGCAGCAGATGGAGACGCAGGTTTACTCAGTGCCTCAGTCTGGTTCTGGTCCATTCAGCACTTGCACAGTGAGTGTCTGGCACTGTGCTGGACCCCAGAAACCTCACACCACCTTAGAGCTCATGAGAACCACGAACCAGATTTCATTTTCTGGGGTGAAAGAATGCTTCTTCTGGGGAAACCTCTCCTCAAGTGACTTACAACAGACACAGTCATATTAAAAACAGGTGTATGTCAAGCCTGGCGGCGTAGACGAGCACTGAGGGCTGCCCGGGACGACAGTATCATTTACTGTGGACGTGCCATGAACCAGACACTCGACTACACACTTCACAAGCAATAATTCAGGTGACCTCCCAACAGCTGTCTATGGTAGGCATTGTGATCCTCCTTTCAGGGATGAGGGAAATGACACTCTGTGACATTCAGGTCTGTGGGGCTCCAAAGCCTATGTATTTTCTACTGTTGGACATGGCCTGCCCTGAGAACAGAAGTTCCAGTCCAACTGTAAGAGACTCACCCATTTATCAATACTTAAGAACCATCTATGGCGAGCTGAACCCTGTGCTGTGTTCTGGGCGAATGCAGTGATAATCAATATGGCCCAGTCCCAGCCCTTATGGAGCCTGTGGTCTTGTGGCGAGGACAGACCAGGAATCCACGTTGTAAGAAGGGAAGTTGAGAGCATGTTGGAAGCCCATTGGGAGTGCTGATGAGTCCTCAGTGACATAAGCTGAAGCCTAAAATGAGTTGGAATTATCCTGAATTGACCTTGCTAAGTTACAGGGGGTGGGAGAGGACGGGGAAGGGCTCAGTATAGAGAAGTGTGTTACAGCCAGAAGGAAGATGAGAGAGAATGTGACCCGTACAGGAAACTGAAAAAGGTCTGGTATGGCTGGAGAACAGAGAGCAAGGAGGTGAAGGTACCAAATGAAGCGCAGAGGGGAGCAGGACCCAGAGCCTGTGGGACCTCGCAAGCTGCTGCGTTCATCCCACGTACAGTAGGAAGGTCCTGAGGGGTTGTAAAGGTAGGGGGGCAGGGAGACAATGGAAGACACATGCCCAGATTTGCATTTTGACACAATAAATCTAGGTGCAAAGTGGCCAGCTGGGGACGGAAGTGACCATTATTTCATAGGCCCCTATGGACAAAAATGATCCTAAAGAATGCTAGAAAAAATTACAGTAAAGAAAGAGAGAAAAACTCTACTCACAGTCCTTTCACCTAGAGATAATAACCACAGTAACTATTTTCCTTCATTTCCTTCTGGTCTACTTTTATTGATTAAAAAAAGGGGAGAGGGGGTTATTTTGAACAGAGAGATTTTCCATTTCAAAAACATGACTTTTAACGGCTGCATACTGTTCCAGCATATTGACCCACCCTAATTTAACTAATTCCTTGCTGATGGCTTCCGCTGCTCTACACATCCAAGAGTAAGAATCTTTGTCAGCATCTGTGATTATTTCCCAGTGATGGATTTTTAGAAAAGGAATGACTGAGCCAATAAGTAAAACTGTTTTAAGGTTCTTTACCCATCTTGCCAAAGTGTTTCTGTAAAGGTTATGCTCACTGAATTCTATTTTTGTTCTCAGGTCACTCCTGGTGTTTTTCATTTCACTTACATGTGCATGGCTCTTGTGTGACCTGCTAAAAGTGTGGAGTGACCAGCTGTGTCAGGTACAAATAAACGTGCCCATCTCCCCACAACTCCATCTGAATTGAGAATTAACAAGAAAAAAAATCTGCCAGTTAAAAAAACAAAAACTAGTACTTTATTATTTCTAGTATATATTGGTATTTATTGTTTGGTGAGTTATTTAATTTTAATGCTCAATCTAAGGTAGAAGTTGAGTCCCCACACTGGGACTTTTTAGTGCTCCTATGATGCAAGGGCTTTGTCCTGGCATGCCTGCCGTGACCTCATTGGAAATTCACTTTAATATACGAAAGCAATTTCCATCAGCCCATAACTTCCGGAGCGTGGTCGTGAACTCCTTCTGCCACACAACTACGAGCTCCCAGGCTGAGCCGTGACAATTCCATCCCTGGTAAATTGGTTTGCAAGTCCAGTGCTGGTAATAATCACGCCTTTCAGCATCACCATCCAGCATAGCTGGCAGGCTTGGTACCTGGCGCTGCGGCAGACACGGCAGAAAGTGGATTAAACAATTCCCTAGAATTCAACTAGAAACATGAAGACGGATCATACCAACTTGGACAGACCTGAAGAACTACAGGAAACAAAACCAGATCAACACAGTGAAGCAATCAATAACACATCGGTGTGTATATAATAAGAACATGATGCTCAGTGCAGGGAACTCCTGCTGCCCCACTAAGTGCTCACAAACCATTTTTTGGATGCGATACTTATCAGGTTCCTCTGGCCCATCAGCGGCTCCCACAATGGGAATACTTATAGATGTGGAAAGCCTAACATGGGGAGTGACATGAGCGAAGCCTCACAACTAGGTAATGACCGTGTCTTCTGTACACATCTGGTGGGCTGGGTGTCTTCCCTCTAGATTATAAATTCCATGTGTTAACAGAGAAGAATGTCTGGTCCTGTTCACCACAGTTTCCACAGTGCCTCACATCTACCTGGCATGTGACAGGTGCTTGGTTAATATTTACTGAAGAAATAAGTGAACACAAACTTACATAAAGACACTTTAATAAGTAATAAAGAGAACAGTGTCTGTATTTTATTCATAGGATATGCCAGGCACTCATCACAGGGTTTACCACAAAATGAGTTTGGTACATGTTTGTTGCAGTGGCTAAGTTTTCTTCTAAGATGAACTTTGCAGGATCAGAACCCGTGTGAAGGAGACTGCCGCAGCCTCTCAGCCTCCGTGCCTCTGCCATCAGCTCTACAGCCTCTATCCACGGTTCACAGTCCTTAGTTCACAGTCCTGGGAACATCAGCTCCCCTTTCAGATCCCAACATTGTTCTTTACTCTCAATCATTAACAGCCACATCCTCAAACCACAGTTTTGACTAGAGAAACAAATGCCCTTTGGCACAAGGCATCATACAAGGTCGAGACCACACAGATATAGAATTAGAGAGACAGCACTTGGTGAAGGCATCTCTCTATGCCCAGAGCTGCAGAGACCATGTTTTTTATACACAGGGTTCCTGATGAGAGACACTCAGTAACGACCCACATGAGCCCTAACTCCCTAGCCTGCCCCCCTGGGGCCACTGTCCCCTACTGCATCGTTCAGAATTCCTGGGGACTGTCTAAAGCAGCAGCCTCCCTTAGACAGAGGCCAGTTAACAAGTTACTAGTTGTTCATTTCCCCCCATGTTCCTCCAAGGGGCATGGTTAGAATCTGGGCATGTATTTTGCCAGATAAATGATGCTAGAAAGGGCAGTTAGTTAAAATACGTCTACTGGTACTATATTTCAGATTATAGTTACATATAAGGTTTATATAATATAAGGTTTTTGTGAGTTAAAGGGACATATGAACACTATTTATTTACATTTACATTTATTTATCTATCTTGGGGAGGGGGGCAGAGAAACGTGCTCCAGTTACCAAGAAAGTTTAGGGACACACATTCTAGACTGCAGATCCACCCTGCAATTTCCTCTCTCTCCAGAGCCTAGGACAAGCAGTGCAGGACACTGTGACGATAGAAGGTAGAGAGTCTGTAGTCTCTTTGCCCAAATCCAGCCCTGACTTTCCGAGTTCTGTCTGCCCAAGGCCCCACACTCTAATCGTAAACTCTCATGGGTTCCCTCCTGGGGGACATAGGATCTCTCTGTAGCTCCCTAGGTGGTGGGCCACACTTCAGGCCAAAATGAAATCCACGTAGTTTGCTGACTGCAAAGAATCTCTCTCACTGCCCAGAATCTTCCCAACTCTCACCCTCCTTTCTCACTTAACTCTCCTTTTTTCATTAGAAGCAAAAACCAACCAACCAAACAAAACACCTCTTCTTTTCCTCTTGGTTCTGAGGTCTGCCAACTTCTTCCATCTGCCTTGCGGTTGGGTCCTGCTCCCACAGTCCTTCCCCTCAGCTGTCTGGGCTCCGGGTCTGCCCTCAGTCATGTGACTGCATCCGTCCACCCCTGCTTTCTTCACACTACCTCTCATCTCTGTGTGGCAGCGCCAGGAGACGGAGGAGGACACACGACAACACAGCAGCGGGCCGCATTCCCTTGCCCCGACTTTCAGGTCAAACACATTGTGCCGCACCCCCAGTAACAGGGTTTGCAACAAACGCCCCGGTGGAGGGTGCTCCAGGGAACCTTACACGGATGGGATTTCCTTCCTGCACCTGTGATCGAGAGTCTGCTTTTTTCTCTTTTTTTTTGGTTTATTTATTTGTTTGAGTTTTGAAGGGAAAGAAGGGTGCTCTCCTTACAAATACAGGCTCTGTTTTCCTCAACTGCCCTGCTTTTTCTACTAGAACCTTATTTCTGAAAGCCCTATCAGCCAGAGCATAGGAAAAATGCTTCGAATATCAGCTTGGCTGGACTGAGCCACGTATCAAGTCTCCTTTAAAAGGGCTCATAGTTACCAATTATCGCTTCATTACAAGCAGAATCAAAATTAAGAACTAGGAGATAATTATAAAATAATGTATAGTTACTCTTGAACAGAGACAATGCCAATATCCTGGTACTGGAATTGCACAATAAAGAAACCATGCTCCAAAATTCTACCTCACCATCTTGTTCATTCCGATATCACTTTAAGAACTTTCCCATTTTCAGCTGAAACAGTCTCAGCACAGTTGATTCTCAGGCAGAAAGATCTTTATTTTTTAAAAAAATATATACATAAAAGGCTCTTTTAGCTCTTGCTGAACTAAGCAAAAATTATTTTCACGTCAATAAAGTAAACGTCAGACAAAGAAGTGACAAGGGAAATAAGATAGGATCGAGATTTTTCATACTTAAATCCTGATCACGAACCTTCTTAAAACCAATCTTAGAAACAGTGTTATGATGTAGGCAATCTAAAGATCTTCCAACGTTAGGATTCTAAATAAAAATTTTAGACTTTTGTTGGTTAAAGATAGAACAGAGAGAATCACAGGAGAAGTTTAAACTGAGCACCACCATTATTGGTTGTTCTTTTTAATCTTGCAAAGTGTAGTAAAGAAATATTCTGACTCAGTGGTAGAAAGGAGCTGCTGATTTGCTGCAGTCAATATCAAGTTCATAGGTGCCTTTTATAGGAAATATGCAATCAGCTACTTCCTTGACGCACAGCGGGTTTAACTCCCCCACAGCCCTAGGAAGAAATTCCTTAGAAAAGAAATTTCCTTTTGGGGAAAAAATTAGTCCCCTTTAAACGCATACAGCTGAAACCATCCGCCAATTCACCCATCCCCAATCTCTCTGAGGTCTTGGCCACAAAGAATCTCACTTCAGAGTGTACCCAGCCCAGCCATGGGCACAGACCTGACCACAGAAAACCATCTTCACTACTCTGACACCTTTAATCATTGAGTCAGATTCCCCAGGGAAGAGGCACACGAAATTACCAAATTACATAATTGTTCTTCTGAATTCACAAATGTTCCCTTGTGGTTTAAGATAAATCAGTGGTTGCTGATTCTTTCTTTAAATTAATAAGCTTTTGTGACCAAGGCTCCAGAAAAATCAACTCTTCTGTTGTCTGCCCAGCTTTCAGATTCTGATTGTTACATTCAGAGATTGATCTTTAATAGAGACGAATCCTATCTTCTACTTGTTTTTTGAAAGTTTTCATACACCTGATCACATTATCATACCTTTGATGGTGTGGAGGGCAATCGTATTATATTCAATCAACTATCTTCTTTATTGTCAATCTATCATCCTGGGGGCTTTCAGTATAATTAGATGATTCACTGTTAGAACTGGTGGGAATTTGAGAATCTAGAAAGTAAGGACCTGCAAGGTTGTGTCAGAGCTGGGTATGGAGGCCAGGCTTCCTGACTCTGAGTCACATTCTCATTCTACCACAATATAGCTCTTTGCTGTGAAAACATTGTGCATTCCCTGAAGAGTCTTGCTTTACTCAGAGGAACCCAAGTAAGTAAATAGCCATGTCTTGGTTATATGAACCCAAACTTCATGACCAGAACTCTACAAGGAAGCGGGGCACACATCCATATTCCTTGATTTCTTCCCCTCTATTTGCTGTGAGAATCCACTTTCTCATGGGAACCTAAAACTCTGAGCATAGAGCTGTCACTGGCGCCATGTTGATCTGTTACCATGGAGATCACTTTGGTAACATACAAACCTACCACCAGCCCAGACTCACAAGTATCTCATTCTGACTCCCAGAGGGTTGCTCTACCCCCATTTTAAAGTCCGTCTCTTCTGGCATTTAGCTCTAAAGGGTTTGGAGACTGATTTTTAAATGTGACAAGGAGGGAGGTAAGAAAAAGGTGTCTCAAGATTTTGAAGCAACAAAGTTCAAATATAGTCACTGCTCCCTAGGTTAGAGTCACGGACTCAGTTATGACACTACTTGACAAAGAGCCAAAAGTAAAATGTGGAGGAGGACACCATTGGAATTACTGCCTACCACTTATTGATCATTTGCAATGCACTGTTTACACAGTATCTAGCTTATTACTGTGAGCTGTGAAATGTCAAAGCAGTACTTGGTGTTAACCTCTACAAAGTCCTGTCATGTTCTCAGAAACTGGAGTTCCTATATGTGTAGGTCGATGGCAACGCTGTCACAATCAGTCCCTAAATTAGAGTCACAATCAGTGGCTAATGGAAGAGACAGATAGATTTCCTGCTGGTCATCAGTAAAGCATGTCAGACTCACTCTGGGTCTTATGCAAGTCCAGTGGATCATCCAGAAGAGCGCAACATAGCCATCACTTATTCCATATTCACAGAAGTCAAAAAGGCTTTCTTTGTCTAGTGTCAAAAAAGGCTACATTTGTGCACATGACCATGATACCTTTCTAGAAGAAGGCCTATTTTAATTTCCCCTGAGTCTTAAGGTTATTAGAGGGCAGGTGGGGGAGAGGGGGTATGGTCTGACAACACAAATCTAATCAGGTTGACAGGGGCTAGATATGCCCTCCCTATGAGGAATTGCCAGGAGTCCTGGAAGGGAGGAAGGAACTGCCATGTTTATGTTCAGAAGCCTCAGGCTTCAGGAGGGGCCTGGACCACATAGAGACATAAAGTTCTCTGCTTTCCTTAAGATGGGCAGAGGCAACTCCAGCAGCCAACAAGTGTGAGGTACACAAAGGAGGCCAACCTTCCTCTCCCTGCACACCTAGAGTTAAACCTGGGCCGCTGCCTCAGTCACCTGGGGTCTGGATGGTACAGTGAAACTGTAAGTCCCCTGGGAAGACACTACCAACCCCCTACACCCAAGGCCTGGTGATCTACGTAACGATCTCAAGGCCCAGTAGGTTTTGCTCCTTTTCCCCACAGCTGCTAACTTACATTTTGTTGGTCATCAGCACCTGTGTCTGAAGAGCAGGGACTATTAAAAAGAAGATATAACTCAAACTCACTAATTAGCAACTTCTTTTTTCAATTTGATTGAGAAGGATATTAAATTTCATCCACCTGTCAGTCATCTTGCTTCCGCCCACCCCCCCAGCCCCCCCCACCCCCCGCCCACTAACTCTTCAGCTCCGGTAACTCCCCATGAATATGATCTTCCTAACATATTCTCCCCTTGCAATGCTGCCTGGGTGCCAGGTAAGAAAACTACCCAAGGAATCACAGGCTTGGGACGCAGGAGAGTGCATACCAGCTCTTATTCCAAACCCTCCCCCACCTCCCTTCTTCTCACTTCCAAACAAAATAATAACACACCAATCAATCTCTTCCACATCCCCCTGCTTCCTCAGCAGAGGAGCAAAGGAGGACATTAAAGTACAGATTTGGCCAGAGCACTTCAACAGTACTTTCTTTTTTTCCACCTTAAGCCCAAATGGGGAATATAAAGTAATGAGGAAAAAGAATTTTTTTACAAGACCCCACGGGCTGCTACAGGCCAATAAAAGATTAAAATGTGAGATTACATCCCTCTGTAGGAGAAATGACACCATCTCTCCCCTTACTATGAACTCAAAACGACATCTACAGTGTTTTGCTACATATGCCAAAGAATTACTTAGTACTGTGAGGCTTTTATAATTAGGTACCATCAAAATCCTATTTTTTCCTCACATTTTCTTGGTTATCCGTGTTTTAAGTATCAGTGAATTAAAAAAATATTTTTGCCTTTATTGAAAAATAATCTTGAAAGTCTATATTCTGTGGGGAAGAAAAATGAGATTAACAATGGGAATGAGGAGGAGAAATTCTGGAGCTATTTACACGATAGTCAAATAAGCGAAACATAACCAAACTTTAGACTTAACAGGGCACACACGAAAAGCCTACTTGTATGGAGGAAAGTTACTAAAATCAAACACAGAATCCAGAAAAAAATGAACTTTCTGGGGAAATTTAAAATACATCCCTGTAAGTTTTTTAGTTATTTATCTCTTGTAATTACCATTCTACTGGGCACAGTAGGGCTCAATAAATACTGGTTTCTTTGAATGATTATCCAACCTTTTGCTTTCTTACACTGGGTTCCTACCTCGCTCATCTTTGTATTCCTAGCACTCAACACAGTGGTTCTTCAATCAATGCTTGTTAAATAGAAGAAGATTTGAAGTTTCTTCAGAACAAGCCCAGGCAGCCACAAACAATATCTCCAAGGAATTTTACAAGGAAAAGGATGCAATTTCACCAGTCACTCTCCTTACATATCTGAAACATGGCCGGCAGATTTCTGTCCCAATTGCAAGGTGTGGCCAGTGAGGTTCTAGGCCACCCTGGCTCTAGGATGAACCAGAGCAGGCTCTCTTCCAGAGGCGAGGGGCACGGGTATGCCAGCTCAGGGCATCACCCAGAGATATTATTTTCCACAGTTGCAGGCTTTTCTGCCATTACAAGAGTATGGTGACTCTGAGGTTATTAGTTTTGTTTCTTTTCAGGGATAACCAGTATAGGTTTGACTTCACGTCTAAGCATGAGGTCAATTTTATAGCAACTGACAGCACAGATGGGATACGCTGAAGGGATAAAGCACACAGGCGCCGGCGCAGATAGAACGGGGTTCAAATTCTGGCTCTACTACCAACCAGTTCTGGGGCCTTGAGTAAATTACTTAACATGTCAAAGCCCTAGTTTCTGTATCTGTAAAGCAAAGATAACATCACCTACATCTCAGACCTGTTGGGAGAATAAAATTAAAGAGACGATTTACAATGCACGAGTAACTCAGAGCACACACCCGACTGTCAGCTGTTTTCACTCAATGCTTGGGTTGTAACCATTTTACAACTGTGATCTTAGACATGGTATCTCATTTTTCGAGTACCTTGGTTTTCGCAAATGTAAAACGGGTGCTGAGAAGATGGTTTTGAGGCAAAATTAGTAATAGTTCTTTACTCACACAAACTGAAAATCTGAGGAAGAATAATGTGGCAGTTCTAAAATTACATATCAGCACATAATATAACCTAATGGGCAGGACCAGTCACCATTGTGGCCTCTAGCTTGGAAGCCTACGTGGACAAGGATATCCATCACAGGAATGGCTTAAATGAACAACCATTTGGAAACATCCTGAGCGTCCCCTGGGGCAGCTGGGAGAAGGCAAACCAAAGACTCCCGACACGTTGTCTTGAGGAAGCTGCCACGTTCAACCCATGATCCCAGTTATTTTCAAGTCAGCATTCACTCAGAAAGACTCCAGAACAAACTGCTATAGTTGACATACCTGGCAAGCACCCATTTTTCCTGTTTACATCAGATATGCTAATAAAACATATCTAGCTTTTTTTTTAAAAAAAGATTTTATTTTTCCTTTTTCTCCCAAAGCCCCCCCCCAGTACATAGTTGTGTATTTTTAGTTGTGGGTCCTTCCAGTTGTGGCATGTGGGATGCCACCTCAGCATGGCTTGACGAGTGGTGCCATGTCTGCACCCAGGATTCGAATTGGTGAAACCCTGGGCTGCCAAAGCGAGCACGAGAACCCAACCACTCGGCCACGGGGCCAGCCCCCATTTCTAGCTTTTTGATGCAAGTTTCTTCATCAGACAGTTCTAAAGTGAATATTTCTTCCTTTCTCTTTAGACTAAATCCTACAAGCACTGCAAAAGGCAAGGACCTCTTAAAATTGATTATACAATGTCAGAGTTGGACAGAACTTATGAAAGTCATAGAGTTTGATTTCCCCCAATTTTACAGATGAGCAACTGAGGCTCACAAAGGTTCAATAGTTCGCCGCAAGCCACAGAGCTGTTGAGTGACAGCCAGGATTGCACTCTGGCCTCCTGACCCCAGGTCCAAGATTCTTTCTGCTACACCATGTGGCCGCTCTAAACTTCACACTTTGTTTATTTTCCCCACAGGGCCTGGACATGCTGCATCCATAGAAAACCTCTAATAAATATCTGCCAAATTGACTAACAAATTCTATAATTCTGTTGTTTCAACCTAGTATTGTATTTCCAACCCAAAAGATCCCAATAGTGGCTACATAACAAGTATTATTTGGAAAAGGCTTTATAGAGCAGTTTACAATGTGTTTTTCAAACCATAATCTAACTGCCTCACAACAATGTGAAAAAGGCATTGCTGTACTCATTTTAGAGAAAAGGAAACTGAGGCCGAGAAGTTGAGTGACTTGTCCAAGGTGATACGGCTAGTTCTATGCTGCCAGAGCTGGCCCTTGGACTGAGACATCTGATTCTAAAACCTGTGCTGTATCTACTTTATTAGCCTAAGACCAATTAATACTGCCCCAAGTGATCCTGCCATTCTTTCTCCTACTCTGCTCCATTAAAAAAAGAAATTTAAGGGGTCGGCCCGGTGGCACGGCGGTTAAGTTCGCACGTTCTGCTTCAGCGGCCGGGGGTTTGCCAGTTCGGATCCCAGGTGCGGACCTATGCACTGCCCATCAAGCCATGCTGTGGCAGGCATCCCACATACAAAATAGAGGAGGATGGGCACAGATGTTAGCTCAGGGCTAATCTTCCTCAAAAAAAAAAGAAAAGAAAGTTAATTGATGAGGCATCTTCATGTCAATTTTTTAAAAAATGCAGGCTGACTGAACTGTAGAAAGTGATACATTCAGGTAGAATATCATCTGTCCAACCCAGAGCCCTATTTCCTTCAACAAAGCAAAGGCTTCAGACCAGCTCCCAAGACCAGAATAGCACTTACATTTACTGCCGACAAGATTTTCAAGGCCAGCCTGAGGAAATGGCCGCATTTTTTTTTTTTTTTTTTACCCCACTGCTGAAGACATCTTCAATCATAGCTTTGTGTCAAAGGGGGAAGGAAAGAGGTCATTTCTGTGAGTCTTGGCCAGCATGGGGCTGTCACATAACCTCTCAGGCCTCCGTGTAGGTCAGGCATGGGCAAAGCCACACAGACAGGCAGCAAGAGAGACGCTGCAAAGCTCTTTTGCTGGCTGCTCCTGAGGGCTGTTAAAGATAGGGATGGTGGCAGCTAATGGCGGGGGTGGGAGGCAGAAATGAAGAAGGCTGTGAAGCAAGGTGGGGGGGGGGGGACGGATACACTCCAACATACAGAAACCTGTCAGGATGGGATTTATTTTTGTTCTGTGAGGGAGTATAACAGGGCTTTGCCTGCACTCTCAATAGCTGTTTTGAAGTGAACCCGGCTGGTATGTCTTTAATTTGTCATTTCATTATGAAACTGTTTCCCTTCCAAGAAGCCTTCAAGTCAGGAAGCTCTGTCTGCCCACACAGGAAATTCCTTTGCTTCAACTTCCCCAAAAAGGAAATTTCCCTCAGAAGTGAGCCCAGCATATGCCTTTGAGCAGAGCTGATTCAAGAAACTTTTGGCAGCTGAGTCCTGAAAACACCCCTGGCTTTCTGCTGCTGCTGGGATTCCGGGATCAACAGTTCGGCTCCCACCCAGGGGGTGGGGACCCCACCGAAACGGACCTGGTCCACCTCTGCCTCCCCCTTCTTCATTCTCCTGTGCCCCTGGTCCCCCTCACATCCTGTGTGACACCAAGAGTTTCAACTCTCCAAGAGGGAATCAGGACCTGCAAGTTTCGTCAAGAAATAGGCCTATCCAAAGACTTACCTACACCACACACACAAACACACACTCACCAACAGGCACCCCACAGCACTCCATCACAAACACTACTCTTGCTCCTCTCAGTCCCCCCTACACACTTGAGACTTCTGGTAGAAAGACTGCAGTATTTCAAACGAAGAAGGTGCAAGAAAATAAAAGAGCCAACCAACTACAGTTCCTAAGGCACATATATACCAAATTCCCTTTTACCAAGGATGGTGGTTTTTTTCCCAAACTTCCCCAGTGAGGATTTTAAGTAAAACACGCAGGAGGAAAATATCTCAAACCACAGTCTTCTAAAAATTAATCTCTCAGACATATTGTGAATGACGAAGTGGGTGAGAGCCCAGAACAGCTGTGCCGAAGTGAATAATAACATATAGTATTATATGAAGCTTCTGAGCAGAGAGCTATTAGCAGGAAGCTGCCAGACTCACAGTGAAGTTTTTAATTTTCCATCTCAAATCAGTTCACTGAAAAAAAAAAAGTTGTGAAAAGGAAACAACACGGAGGTCTGAAGCACAAAAAGAGGGAGTGGTACTGAACTTCAAACTGCACAGCAAGCAGTGGGACAAAGAGACACAGACAGATGAGGAACTAAGACGGCCCTGGATTTTCACCCCGCAGTTAGGTTGCACTAGAATGGCAGAATGATAGGATCTGATCTTATTACACTATTCATGTGCCAGGGCTCTGGAAGGGATATTATTTACCAGGAAACAGAGAGATATCTAAGGGACTAGTGAGAATCATATAGCTCTGTGAAATCTGAATATATTAACCCCGAAGTTTTGGGTTGTGGGAGATGTTTTCTGGGGAGTGGATTTATAATTTTATTTTAGTGAGTTATTCTATTTTGCTAAAATTTATGAGGTTTTAACCCCAGTTGGATCCCAGAGGGGGACCCAACCCTATTTTTCATATTCTAAAAGAGAATGGTCTTTGGCTTACATCGGGAGGAAAGGTGTAGAGAGCAAAGTGTCTGAAGGACGTTCTCTGCCACCTACCAGCTCTGTGACTTTGGCCAAGTTCTTTAACCTCTTAAACCCAACCTTTCATCAGTAAAGTGAGGATAATAAAACTCAGTTCACAGGTCTGTCACGAGGACTGAACAACATAATACATGTGAAAAGTGCGTCCCATAAGCACTCAATAACGCGAAGTTATTACTCCCTATGGAGAGCTATGAAGGATCTTGCTCCCAAATCCCACATACCCACTCCTCATATAAGCCACTCACCTCTGGCTAGCTCCTTAAATTTCCATACAAGTCTAGATTTTCCTGACCACTTCAACTTGAGACTTAGATTAACAGGTCCCTTATACATGTGCATGGTCTTGGCATTACAATCAAACATTCAGTCACCCCAGAGGTAGAGACATTTTGGTAAGAGTGGTTGAAAGCCTTAAGGATTCATATTTACACCTCAAAATTCACTACTCCTCTCAGGAAAACGCAGATGACTTGCACCTTCTCAAGCTGACAGTATGATAGAAGAGGTCCAACTTTGGCCAATACTGATGCTGGCAATGTCTCGAGACCAAGAGCCCGGCATGGTAATTATCAGATTAGCCATCTCCGTCTTAGAGGTCCAGGTTCACAATGTTTTGTCTAAGTCAGGGGGCCTGGATTTTCCATCTAATCCTATGTCCGTCTCCTCCATGGAGAAGGGCCTCCCCAAGCAAAGTTATGGAGTTTATTTCCAACTCTACCCCCTCCCTTGACCTTCCATGCTGGCCATGGTTCTTATATTTCAAAAGATTTAAGAAACTAATTTTCATTAAGATATCAAGAACGTAAGGTATTACTTATCTCTATCCAGGTGCCATCTACTATCATAACTATTTACTTTTAAAAGTGGAGCTAGGTGGAAAGAATGCCTGATCCAAAAGGAACATATCTTAACAGTGGAATTTCAGGCATCACAGAAGTTCAACATGGGAGATATTTAAGTTCAGGGCACTCTGAAATCACTGCAACTGGGTGACCCCACACCCTGCTGGAGTGGAATATTGGCCCTGTTCACAGACAACTATAAGCCCTCTGTCTTGGATCCAGAGCAGTGTTATCTGGACAATTAGAGTTTAGAAGCTAGTCACTTTCTGAATCTCAGTACTCCTTCAGCAAACAAAGACGTACCAGACATGAGATTGCTACACTGCTGGAGCATAGGGCCAATGCTACAATACTCAGTTGTGTTTCTTCAAGTTCTCACGGGTAGGAATCATCACAGAATCTCCATGAAGCAGATATCTGGAGTAACAGCTACGAGATAATCTGAACCAAATTCACACACACACATATACACACAAATCATTTGGATTCATCTCAAGTAAAATTTCTCTTTGCCTAAGAATCAAAACAATTTTTCTTTTACAAGGTCCAAACAAACTTCACATCTCTTTAGATTTTTGTGGGTCTCTGAAATTTCTCTCAGCACAATCAGAGAACTGAAGTGTAGTTTAAAAGAACATTTATAACCCACGACTCTCAAGTGAGGAATCTCTCTCTCAGGAAATTTCTACTTCTGTGTTCCTCAAAGACCTTTAAATAAAACCCCAAATCTCTGGGTGAATATTTGAGTCATGGTCATACAAAATACTTGACAGAGTTGTAAATAGGGGAACGAGAACCATGCATCTAGGGTGGGGATTTTGTGAGGTGGCTTCACCACCACCTCACACGAGAAGTGAAAAGAGTAAGAGTGGGAGTTCAGTACTGTGAGAACAGCCGTGTGGAAGGAATCAGAATGAAAAAGAAAGGAAAGAGTGTTCTCCCCCACTTTGCTCACATGTAGTAGGAAAATATGCCCCAAACAGATTAACCCTCCAACCCCACAGAATAACAGGTTTGTGAACTTGCTCTGCCTTAAGGCTACATCCTGAAATACGGCCGACCAGGAGGAAGGAAAAAGAGTCATTTTATTTCCTCAAGAAGGTTGGCACCAAATCATCTGCTCATATTTGTTTCTCTGCAAAGAGCTCCTGACGTTGGTACCCAAGAGCTACTTAAGGAGGCAAAATAAAACCCCTCACCAGCTTTGTTCTCCAATCTCTGCTGCTTTGGGCAATTCTTTCCCCCATAATCCTGTGCCCCCTTTTCACAGCCTTTGGCGATGAGGACACGATTCGAGTAACTAGTTCAGGGCCTCTATTTAGAAATAGTTTCTTGGGTGTGAGTTTTCTTGCCCAGGGGAAGGGATAAGTGTCACAGATTCTCTCTGCTGGCTGGGGGGATGGAAATGCACTTTAAAGCTCAGCATCAAAGCCTTCACTTTAGAAGCTGAAAGCCTTCATTCTCTTGCCAACTGTGCTTTTTTCCCCATAATTAATTAATGCAGTATTAATTGTGCATGTGCTATGGGGCCGGCTGAAGGAGGATAGTGTGTCCTATCCATGCAGATCAGCTGGCTCTGTGACGCGCAAAACCCAGAGGACACCATCGAGAGAGGGAGCAAGATGCGGACTGTCATTTTTACAGGTTACAGGAAAGGTGAACACGCCTCAAGTTGCAGAGGGGATTCCCACAGCTGGGGTCAAGAGGTGGTTACCAGAAGCCACACCTGTGCGCAACGCACTGGGCAAAGCGCCAACTCACAGACAGTTCTCGAGCCAGAAGGAGGCCACGAGGACAGGGGAGCAGGCCCGGGATTCGGCTCTGAGGTCCTGGGCACCAGCGTGAGGGGTGAATGGCTGAGACAGCCTTCAGAAGACCTGCGAGGCCCAGGCGTTGGCTCCAGTTCCCATCCCACAAAAGCATGAACCGGATCTCAATCATGGGCAGCACATCGAAGCAACCAACAGCGTCAGGCGTCGAATTTCCATATCTCCTTGCAGGAGGGCGTCCTCACAAAACAATCACAGTAAAGCAGAGGACAATTTCCTGCATCATTAAAACACCACCATCTGCACTAAAATTTGATGTTGAGTGCTAGAAATCAAGTGAATGATGACGATACTTAGCATTTATAGATAACGCTCCACTGCTAATATCCCTTGTACTTCTCTCCTGGAATTTAAGAACAATAAAATGTTTGGGCTGCAAAGAACCTGGGGAGTCACAGACTCAGGCTACTTCGCTTTAGATAAGCAAACTACAGCCCTGGGAGAAAGAACAGATGGTTCAGGATGACACCCCCCCCCCCCCCCAGTAACCACGCAGGGCCAACCCTCAGAAGACTAACCCCCCCAGGACAGGTACACTCCCTGCTCTCTTTCCCGGCAGTGAAGTTTCCCACCCAGCAGGTATTTCAGGTGGGTAAACTAAGGCACCAAAACATCAGACAATTTTTCTGAAGCATGTCAGATGAACAGAAAGTATTAGGAAGTGAAATGCTTTAATTTGGGAGCCCCAAACACAATCTCCATTCAAGTACATCATCTTTCCTACTTTTTAATAATAATCTCGGAGCTAGATCATCTCTTTTAAAAAATGGAGAACTGTGGACAAGAGGAACCTCTTTTCACTTCATTTAATTTTGTTTCTAACACTCCAGAATTTATACAGATACCTGAAAATACTTTGCAGATAACAGTCTGCATAGAGGATTGAATCTGAAAATTTATCCTTCTCTAAGTTCAAAAGATAATTTAGTTTATGTCTCTGATTTTATCCTTTTGGCCTTTCTTGTCCTTAGTTTATATAAATTTTGCTTAAATTTACAAAAAAGCAATCTGTTACCTTGGATTTTCTCCTTCTAATCAACAGCTGGAAGGAAATGACTTTCATCAGTTTCTAACACTTTTAAGAAGAAACATGGTGAAACAATGAGAAAAAAAGCCTGGGCTTTAAAATTAGATCTGGATTCAAATCGTGTTTCCTCCACTTTCTCTCTGTGTGACCTCAGGCAAGAGGTTTACCACTCTGAGCTTCAGACATAAAACAGATATAATATCTACCTTGAAATTTAAGTGATTATTCAGAATAATACAGATGAAGGTCCTGGCACATTGAAAGCACTCGATAAATAGCAGTGAAAGTGATTACTTATTCCACACATTATTGCAACAGAGATTCTCCACAGTGGCATCGTATGCACAGTTGACCTCAGAATGACTCCAGGAGAAGCACAGTTCCTGTAAACTGACAGGTGGGGTATGACAACAAAAAAAGAAACTTATTTGCAAAGGTAAGCCACTCTTGGAAAACAAATGGGTAATTAAATCCTAACATTGTTACGTCTAAAGTGGAGCTTTAGACATGAACTGCCTGATGCCCCCGTAATTTTTCTTAAGGTAATGCTTAATAATAAAGGTAATGGTTAATAACACCCTCAACACTCATCTAGGTACTTTTTTTTTTTCAAATGATTGTTACATATCTCCTTACAAGCCTTCCCCCTCCTCAGTGAACCACTTTAGTGAATGCCCCCACCCCCGAGGAGAGAATTCAGCCATAGCTGAGCTGGTGAAATGAAGTGTTTCCTGCACATCCCTGCACAGGTTAGACTTTCCTTCTAGGCATCCAGTCTGCAACCGCCACACATCCACAGCTATTTATCCAGCATCTCTGTCTGCAATCTGCATTTCTGTTACTGAAATCTTAGAGCCCCATTTGAGGCTATTTCTAGCCAGATTTAGAGGAAACAGAAATAGAGACTAATTTCAAAAGAATGGCGTTTAGTCCACCTACCCAAGATGGAAGCAGTAAATATCGGGGCAGGGTGACTAATTATTCTTGGGAATTTACAGTCAGCATGTGGCCAGAGACACAGACAGTTTAACTCTCTCAAATCCTGCTCTACCTTGCTTCAGAAGACACCCCAAAACAACCCCCAGAACATACATGGACGGTTTAGGCAACTGAATCAGAACCCTCCTCTGGCAACAGTGAAATGAGTGAGTGACGTCCGAAGGACCTTGGTAACATTTATCTCTGGAGAGGCATAAAGATGAAGCAGTCAAAGTCATTCCTGTCGAAACTCCAAGAGTCTGAGCTACTGATAAGGTTTAACTCAGGCATGCAGCAAAATAGGAGAAAATATCTGTTATTCGAGAACGGAAACTTTATCATATTTGTATAGACTCAGCCCAATCAATGCTTTGTGATAATTAAGAGGAGGTGTGGAATAACCTAGGAGAGCACAGCTCAAGCCAACATCATATTGAATCTTTATACCAGCCAGCAAGTGTTATGAAGATATATGTGAGGCTGACCACAGAACCTATGGAGAGGGACCCCTCAATTTGCAGATCCTTAATATGCCAAGAGAAACACCATAGAGGTACCGACGCTTGGGAAAATCCAAAGGGAGACAGTAGAGAAGAGACAGAAGAAATGGAAATATAATTTCTTATCTCCTGTTGTTCAAGTTTCTACTCATAGAACTGACCGGTTCTCATTGGCTTTTACTTTCAAATGGCTCTCTGGCTTAGTCTGTTATAAACTTTCAATACTGGGTGTAGAGCAGGGCTGGGCATCTCTGGGCTCACATAAACAACCCACAGCACCAGGCAGGGACAACCAATTGCCAGTAGCTTCCAAATGTCTACTTCAGAATTCCAAGGAAATCGAGAGCCCTCCCCTCCCCATCCCCACAGGATCAGAGCCACTTTGTCAGAGCTTATGCTGGAGGAACTGCCTTAAATGTACACGGAGCACACGGCATGAAATGTGAAGTGAAAGAAAAGGTCAATAGACCTCTGGTTATATGGGTTTTTTTTTTTTTTTTTAAAAAAAAAAGACATCTATAAATAGCTGCCTTTATTGAAGCTGCTTCCTTATCAGGAAGCATGGAGCTAGGAATTAACGTCTGCCTGCATCGGAAATTCTTTCAGACAGCAAACCCAAAAAGGAAATTTCCCTTCCAAAGCATCCTGGCTGTTCTGTTCTGGGCTGTTTTTTCTCTTTAAGCTGTTTGAAGCAGCTAACCAGGGCTCTGGTACAGCCGCGTGTGCTGCTGGAAAAGTAGAAAGTATTTGAAGGTAAAACGTGAAGGCACCCAAAAGAAGGCGCAAGGGGGAACAAAATATAAAATGCTAGTGGCTGGCCATCTTTGTTAGAAGTCATTGCTTTGTCAAGATACGGACTGAGAATTAAATCTTCTTCCCCATGTCCTTGCCTCAACTCTGCTGGTGATGTCACAACGCATCATAGGCAGCTGTGTGAGGAGAGGCCATTTTTGGAGCACTGATGATGGCAGAGGACAGGGAGGATTCGACAGGTCCTAGGAGAAGGGTGGGCAAGGCCAGGGAAGGAGACTCACAGATTAGGCTGTAAGTAAGGTAAGGCCAGCGAAGAAAACAGTTCCAGAGAGAGGTACAGATATTGTGTGGCTAGTGAAGGCCCTGGGTGCAGAACTGGGCTCCCTGAAATCAGAGGGAGTGGTTAGAAAATAAAGCTGATTTCTATCGGGACTTACGGAAGTCAGTCTCAATAGTACGTAGACAGAACTCTAGGCCCTTTCTTTATCAAAACAGACAAGGACATACATGCTTCTCCTGACCCTTGAAAATGGGGAAGCCACCTCCTAAACAGGCTGTTTATCAGCTTTGGAAACTGAAATAGAGCTCTGGTGGGCTACTGGCCACTGTTTGCCAGGCACTGTGCTGGGTGTTACACATAAATTAGCACATAATTATAAGAAACCCTTCAGTCAGTGTATTAGAAATTTGAGTCTTAAAGACATTAAATCATCTCTCTAATAGAGCAAGGCAGCCCTGGATGCAAGCCCACTCAAGTCTGTCTGAACCCAAGTCCTTTCTATTATCATGCTTTCCCACTTGGAAACTCCGAAAAAGCTGCGGGACCTGCTCCAAGGAGGTCATCCCTGGTGAACTGCCAGGGAATGTGGAATGTGTGTGCTTGGTTGAACCGCATTCTCCGTGCTGGCCCTCAGAGGCCTTCGTGGCCAGCTCTGTCCTTTTGGTGGCAGAGATAAACTGAACTTCAACCTGAGTTCACAAGAGAGTAAAGTGGGAGGAGCAGCAGAAATGGGTGAGCAAAACCAGAAAGAATTATCCAGAGTAACAGGCTCTCATGCCTGATGGAAGCCAGCCTGTGGGGGGTCAGCATACATTAATCATCAAGTGCATCAGTGGAGCCACGGCTACTCCCAGGCCCTGCAGCCGTGCCGCCCAGACTCCAATGGTCAGCGGGGCCTCTAGATTCCAGTCCATGAGACTCTGCCACTATGTTTTCTCCTAAGAAAGCTAAATGGTAACTTCTGAGGAAGAAATCCCATTGGACTCTTCACATGCTGTGTGAATCTGGACAATTCAGTGGACCTATCTGAGCCACAGTCATCTCATCAATAAAACAGAATTAGTAACATCTCCTCTAAGGACTGTTGCGTGATTAAATGAAATAATATATATGAACGCATTTTATTACCTATAAGAATATAAAAGACACCCGATTATACTCAATTCCCATTTTTGCCTCTTCCTTTGGGAACAAAAATAACTTGAAAGCATATAAAATTGTTGCTCCAGCTAATTAGAAAAGAGAGACACTGCATCTCTTTCCACTGCCCTGGTTCTAATATAGCTTTGCTTGTCATGTGACTGTCTTAAACTCAGTAACTCTGCTGAGAATGCAAAACTGCCAAGTGGGTGAGCAGCGAGGTAACGTTTCCAAAGGAAGGCATTAAATTAAATTATTAAACACACACAAGGAGGAGTAGTAATATAAGAATTCTGAAAGATTCACAAGGAAAGGAAGTAGAGCTAGGGAACTATTTCTGGTCTTCTGGCTCTAGGAAACTCTGAGCAGCTATTATGGCTATTTATTAACCCGCAACATCGTAAACTGTAACCCTATTAAATATGATGAATGAGTCCTAGGTTACGATTTTTAAATATCAATTCACCGGGATTTTAGAAGGCCATACTGGCACTGCAAAATGCAAAGTCTTTGGGCAAACGATGTAAAGTCCACCTGTGATTAGATGGAATTATATCAACTAAATGTGACGTGGTGATGTGAAAAGGAATTTAAAATAAAGAAAAGACATTTACTTATTTAAATTCTGCCCCATAAATCTAAAATATACTTATTGTTATCACATGGGCAAACATTTCACTATTTCACAGGGCTGGCACCACCTCATGAGGCACTGGCCCCTTTCAGCACCCACTCCTCCATGAACTTAAAGGAAGGTGGTCTCTGGGAAGACAAATTAGAAAAACTCTCTTCCTCACACCATGAGGCCCCTAGGGAAAATAAGAAAAAGGCATCTCTCACTCCAAGCAACAGCTCTCCACTGCTCAGAGAAGAATCAAGAGCGAGCTTGTCCAGGCACTCTTGGGGGTCGTTGGTCCATTAAGCGTTTTCAAGGTACGATGTTCCCTATAAAGAATGGAACTTCTTGTTTTTCACCTATCTGCTATGATTGTTGTACTTCAGCTCTTCTACCTTCAAGCTTAAAAAAAAATTCAGTGCCCTTTATGGAAGAAGAAAAAAAAAAAAAACGGGCCCTTTCTATCTTCTCAATAAACATACTTGTGTTTGTTCTCCTGGTCCAACAGGGAAGTTCCAGGAAACTGCTGTAGGATGGTTGAAGGGCACCAGCCTGCAAACTTGGGCGGTTAGTAAGCCAGACCAGGATGGCACAGCTCTGGCCCTCCTCCCCTCAGCTCTCCTCCTTCCCTAGGCCCAGACTGCCCCTGCCTAGCCCTGTCAAGTCCTCTAAAATCACCACTTCACACTCTGCTCCATTTATCACTTTGCTTTTCTCACAGGCAAATAAAAGGAGAAGGCATTACTTTCTCCTTCTCAATAGCTTGCTAATTTGTCACACTGTGTCTTCAGTTTGAGTACAGCCCTGCGTTTACAGAACAAAAGGGTGAAAAACCCTCAGTAAGAGAATCTTAAATACTGTGATCCGTGGCCTCCCCCCACCCAGGAAAAGACATATTTTGATTTAAGAATGAGAGGAGTAAAAGAAAGAAAGAGTTAAGAGAGAGCATTTATCTGGAGATCAATGCGGATAAATGGTGAAATGAAGCCACTCTGAGGCTGGCCAGTCTGGTGAGTATCTCTTTAAAACAAGCAGCTAAGAATGCTTTCAACCTAGCAATACCATAAATGTCCTGCTGCTGTCTTGGCTTTCAGATTCTTCCCCGTACTTTCCATGAGCATTCCACTGGGAATTGTCTGGAATCCCAGATTAAAACAGCAATAACACAATTCCCTTGTTAGAATATTTATTTTCTTTTAGGTTTGGAAACCCAGCTGGGATGCATCTTCATGTGTACGGCACAGCCTCAACCATCCTAGGGGCTACTTGAGACGTTTCCCAAACGGCATGATGGGCAGCCGAGTCCTGGAACAGGAGAGGGAGGAGGGCAGCTCAGCCTCCTGTGGAAAGCCCCAGCTGAGGACAAACAGCAAGAGCCTGGGAACCTCCACTTTCAGAGGATTCATTCCAGATGTAGGAACCAACGGTGTTTCAATAGGGCTCATGCAGACTACCAAGGAGGTCTCCAAAGTCAGGCTGCCAGATGGTAGGCAGTCAGGAAAAATCACCACTCTGACATGAATCCATAATCTAACAACTGATTATATTCTAAGGTTGGCAGTAATATGCTACAGTCCTATATCTGATAATTATCTATGTGGGTATCTATCCATCCATCCATCCAACCATCCATCCATCCATCTAATGGAGCAAAGGACTGACCAGTTGGAACAGAGTCCAGCCATAAACCAATGCTATCGCCACATCAGTAAACACCAGCTGAGTGTCAACCCTGAATTCATCCATCCATCCAAAAAATATTTACTGAACACACTTACATGGTGGCATAACAGATAAGAGCCTAGGCTCTGGCATCAAACAGAACTGAGTTTGAATCCTGACTTTCTCTCTTACTAACTGTGTGACCCCGGCAAGTTACTTAAATTCTCTAAGCCCTAAATTCCTTGTGTGTGACATAGATATAAAAAGGATATCCACCTTACAAGACTTGCTGTGAAAATTAAATAATTTATATAAAGGACTTCACCCAGTTCCTGGTAGAGGGTAATCCCACAGCAAATACTAGCTATGATGACTGTGTGCTAGGCACACGGTAGAGCCTGGCAAAACAGTGGTAAACAGCACAGCCATGGCCCAATGGGGAGAGGGTCTGCTGCAGAGAAGAGTAAAGTGTTGGTACGGAAGACACAGTTCCAAGCAGGGAGAATGATGCCTGAGGTGCGATCATAATATTTTAAAGTTAAGAGTGTTGTTAAACATTCTCTTGTCCGATCACAATATTGTATGGTAGGAAAACTGAGTATTATAATGACTGATTCACAGTCAAACAGCTAGTTTAACAGCAGAGCTAGTTAAGAATTAAGATCTCCTGATGGCCAGTTGGGTGTATCTATGAGCTCATTTCAGAAATGATCACGATCATTTCTTACGGAGAGGCAGTTCCAGGCTAAAAGAGCTTCCATCTGTAAAGGCATGCGGAGGCAAACCAGGAGTCAGGGCCTCCTTGGGGATGGCTCAGACTATAGGAATAAAAAGCCACGAAAGAAACTTCAGCCTGGTTGGAACAAATGTTCGTAATTTTTTTTCGCTCTGTGCTAGACTTTAAGCTCCACAAGGGTAAGGAATTTGGTCTACTTTGTTCATTTCTGTATCCCCGGCATCCAGAAGAGTGCCTGGCACAGCACAGATGAATCAACAACCATTTGTTGAAAGAATATACGAATGAGATTAGGTAGCAGAAATGCTTTGCCCGCATGGCATGACTATGTTCCATCCTGAAGTGAATATTCTTGAAGTGTTCATAGGACAGCTTCTGGAGGAAAAGATACTGTCACCTGGCTGTGGTTTCTTTTCCCGTCCTGTCTGCTCCAATGCTGCCATTACTCTCCAGTTTACTACAGACAACAGTGGCCGTAGTCATGACCCTGGCACCTTTACAGTACCAACCTCTTCTTTAAAAGTTCAGTGCGGAGAAGACAGTAACTGAAGCTGGGATGTGCTGACCATAGTATGTAGCAACTTTGTAAATACTGATGGAAACAGCAGGCTGGAGGAAGGGAAGGAATCTCGCGGCCCCAGCTCCTTGCAAAACTCCCAGCAACCCTCCTCACTGTGGAGGAGAAGGGATAAGCCAGCAATGTCCCCCAGTACCTCCTGGAGTCACAGTCATCTGATTCCCTGAATTATCACAGAGAGAGAAAAGAGAAGCCTGCATCCTCTGTCTCCTATTCTCACTTTCTGCAAGCAACCTTCCTTCTGGTTTCTCAGGAGGGATGGAACAAGAGGAGGAGAATAACCTGGGGAGCGTTACCATGCTAGACAGAGATGGCAAGCATGGCCATGCTAGGACTTCAGCTATTAGGAGTCAACTGGGGGAAGGCCAAGGTGACCCCTGATGTCCACCATAACCTGCATGTGTTCCCCCAGGATAATACTCAAGCCAGAGAATCTGGCACTTTCTTGGACAAGGTGATCAGGGTGAGAATCAGGTGGTTCATTTTCCCCAGCTGCCCCCATCCCACTGCATCATCTGGGCTGGGTGGCAGCACAGGAAAGACAGACAAAAACCAATGACAGATGTCAGTTGCTCTGGAGACTGGCCCCAGTAGCAAAAGCGTGTGGGCCCTGAGGCTCTGCCAAGTCGAGGTTGAGGACTTGGACAGAGGAGGTGGTAGAGGCAAGGGGTCAAGATGACTAGAGAGAGAGGTGGAAATACTGCAAGCTGCCTGAAGCTGTGGAGGCAATGGGGACAGAGAGAGGCAAGAGAGAGGGGAGTACAGACAGGAGCGGGAGAGGGAGGCCATGTAAATGAAGGAAAGAGAAGCAGCCAAGGTGGAAGAAGAGGAAGGGGGAGGCCCTGCCAAGAAAGGAAGTGCATACAGCTTAAACGCAAAGCAGGGAGGGAGTCTGACTCAGAAACTGTGAAAAACTCAGGGCCTAAGAAAATATGAAAGAGGAGTAAGTGTGAACTTAGGAAGACAGACAAAGTTCCCCCCAAATTCAGGCCTCTTAGGAGATTTAGTTGACTGCCATACACTGCACTTTTCCAGATTTTTTGGGTAACATGTCATAGTCAGAGACAAATGCACGGAGAAACAAGGGACAGGAATCTCAAGCTTTGCAAAGCCATTCTGGGGTGACTCCAAAGCAGCTTCGCTAAGTCCCATGTAAACAATCTCAGCGCTTGCCCCCTCCAGCCTCTAGCCCTGCCCCTGGCCCCCAAGCATTCTGACCCTCTCAGTCGGTCTGGCTGTCTGTCCGTAGGTCCGTCTGTGTTTCCCCGTCCCCTCGCGCGAACACTCACGCAGGTGCGCGGGCAGGCGGATCGAGTCTTCCTCCATCCTGAGCGCTCGGGGCACTGGAACATGAAGTGGAGTCGAGGAGGCGTAAGTGGGCACCGGGCTCTCTGGAGGTGTATATGAAATTCGTTCCTGCTGTTGAAAATAAGGGCAGGAAGAGGGGAGGGGGGAAAAAAGACAATGAAAGCTTGGAACTGAGGTGTGAAATCAGCGAGAGGGGTGGAGGCAAAAGGGAGAGGGGGCATTCAGGCATGGGCTGAGCCAGGCTTCACAGCAATCTGGCTGGCCCCCCTCTAGTTCAGATCGCTAGAGTTTGGGATTTATAACAAAATTCTGGAAAGGTTTAAAATTGGGCTTTTCCTTTGGACTCAGGTCAATAGCATCCATTTTTTTCTCTCTGTGCTAGTGGTGGTCTGTTCAAGCAAAGAGGGGAGACAAGGCTGAGGAAACAGTACATCCAAGAAAATGGCTTTACAGACGACTCTCTCAAAAACTACTTTTCCAAGTCACATAATTAATGTCACCAATACATTAAAACCATGTTTCCTCTTCTCTGGCGATAGCCCCAACTTCTAATACAAGCATGATTCTATACTCAGATCCAATCAGAGGGGAGCTCAAAATAATGGTTTATAAATTCTAATTTAGTTAATAAATCTATGTGCAAGATTTTTCTACTAAGATTTTTCTTCCTATCTCATTACACAACAACCAAAAATATCCAATGTTTAATTTTTTCCTTCATAGCAGGGAATTATCTGCAACATTAACTGGTATCTCCTTGTCCCTTCATTCTCCATCTCAGAATCAATGTTTCCTTTCCTTGTGAAGTAGTTCCAAGCTCATCAAAAGAATTATCTGCATTTAAGGAAAGTACTCTTTAACTGAACATACTTATTCAACTGACAAGGAAAGGGGGAGCGGGCCTTGGGCAGATCCACTGTTTAAACTCAAACAGGCCGTGTTTGTTAGATCAATTAAAACAACTGGATGGGACGGGAAGGATTATTACTAGTTTTAAGTTAAAACATGGCAAATAATGGCAAGAAACCAACTACTGTGTTCAGCCAGAAGAGCAGCGCAATTTGCATCTTAGATCTACAGACCAACTAGTTGCAGTCCATACATAAACACAACTTCCGTTACTTTCTGTGGTTTAACTGGGCAAAGTAAAGTGGGACACCAGAGTCCAAAAATAAGTTGGGGGGAAAAAATCAGTAAGATGCCATCATGAAAACAGAAATCAAGAGCAAAAGAAAAAATTGCAGATTAAAATAAAGCGAAGGGACTATTTACATTTTGGAAAGATAGTTCTCTAACGTTTTATATTTCATCCAATGTGCACAGGGAAGCAGGGGAGTCCCCCGGCCCTGTAACCAAACTAAAGCGTCCCTTCTGCTCAGAGCCTGGAAAGTTTGGTGGTTGTGGTAGGAAGTTTCAATTTTAAACGAATATATACATATTTTTGTCATTTCTCAATGGAATTGCTATACCTTTCCTGAGGCATCCTCTACCAGCGACTAGAGCATTTGGAATATTTCTGTTTAGACATACATCCTGAAGTTTCCTGGTGAATTTCTTAGTTAAGGGCAGGTACATACATCCTAGATTTCATTTCTACACCAATCAAGATGTCCTGTGAAAGGTCACCCAGAGGTAAAACCGTCAACTTCACTTTTCTTGAACTTTACCAAACATCACACATATTTTGAGCAACTCTAACTTAAGGATGAGTTATATTTTTGGTGTTTGGTTTGGGGTTTTTGGTGTGAAAGAGGCAATGACATAAAAACACATATGGGAAACCTACAAAATCTGTTTAGGGGTTTTTCAAGGTGAGATAGGCTTTTCAGTCTTTGAAACATACTCTGTTTTTCTAGTTTAACAAATTCTCCATAAGCTTTAACCCTCGAAGAACCTCCCAGTCCCAATATATGTCCAGATATCTACCGTTAACTTTATTCCCAGAAATAGCTTTCTGTTTTGTTAGGGTTTTTGCAGAAGTGAAACTGTTGATGAAGAAAACATGGTGCAGCCAAAGAGTTTTCAAATGGCATGGTATGAGTGCGAGAAAAAAAGAAGACGGCATTTCATAATACAGTGACTTTCTCTTAAAGCAAGGAGAAACTCACAAGATCCTCTAAGTCATCCATAGGCGTGAGCGGCCACCTCATCCCAGCTCCCTCACCCCTCACCAACTCCATCAAGGACAAGATGGGAGAAACCCAGCCATCAGGGTGGATTTTCCTTTTTTCTTGGGAAATCTACCTCCAGTCAACTGATAAGAGTCAAGCTAGGCATCATCTTTAAAATGTATGCATTCTGACTTGCTAAATTATCGTGTTGCATCTTCCTTTCACTATACTTTCTTTGGAGGCAGCCCCTGTGTGTTTGTATTTCTGCGTGGTTCCCTGTTCGTACTGCTACACTGAGACGCCACACCTCAGTGCTTGCCCTGGGATTTGATGCCACCCCCACCTCCAAACAATTTGAGATGGAGAGAACTGTGCTATTTCATGATGAAACCTATAAAAAAGAAGGCCAGAAACTAAGTGATTGTGGACCCTGAACTTCTCTCATTCCCGATGATGGTTTCCATTCAACAATATTGCAACACCGTAAGCTTGGGACAGGAAGCACTTTTTAAAAGGTTCAATAAAGAGACTTGTTGGTAACTGAAGAGAGGGTACCTTGACCAAGAGGGGGAAAAGCAAAATATGCTTCTGGGGCTTCAGGCAATTTGCTAGCGCCATTACATATCTATCTGTGACACTGGGTTCAGTGCCAGCAGAGCACTCAGGGGACCTCAGAGAGGATGCTGCCCAGGGCAGGGGCTCCTCTCTGAGGAGAACAAACCACACACCTGGGAATCCACACCACAGACTTATCTCCTCTGTCTCTCTTTTTGTTAATCTCTAGAGTGACTGATGTGGACCTCATTTTTTAATCTATTACTATAACCATGCACTTAACATCTACAGTGGCACAATCAACAGACCATCAGCAATTAGAAATATGAAACAAATACCACTATCTCAGATGGTGACATCTACACAGAGCAGCTTAAGGAGATTAACATCCAATTTCCCAAATAAAGGAAACCTCTTTATTCTCACAACTGCTTTTCTGGTCTGACCCCAAGAAAACGAAGGGGAGTACCCGCTTACAGCTCTTTCACCTCTAAAGCAAACTGTCAGTCGAATGTAAACCAGAGGTGTTTTATTTTAACATTACAGAGGGGATAATGATTTTCCCAAGAGGATTATAACCACTACTCAAATTAAATTAAAATGCTACAGACAGTGATATTAATGCATTCAAGTGGTGTAGAGGGGATAAAGAGCCAGTGGAGGTCAAGGATGTGACTAAAAATGCCGTGATGTGGTTACATTATTGTTTAGATGCTGAAAAAAATAAAACACACTCCTCCCAAATTTGCAGACGCAACTTACCAAACCAACTGGCTGAACAAAAGGGAAGCCCTGCCATTTCTGAGGCCGATTGTAATACCTATGAGAAGCGGGGTGGGGAGCAGCACAAAGCTCTGCAAAGAGAAAATAAGGCTAAAAATAGTTTTCGGCAAGGGATGAAATGTAAATTTTACTAAACATTATAGAAAGCTTTTTTTTTAAGATTTAAATGGAATATGGAGTAGGCTTGTAGCAAGTACCACTATCGAAACCAAAATGAGTTACGTTCCCTCTCCTTGTTCCTCTCCCAACCATGAAGGCCAAGGAAGGGCACCCACCTAATTCTGCTCATTTTTAAACTGAGTGCTTAGGAACCTGTGACGATCACACAGAACAAGCATATACATCTTGTGCTCAGTAGGAGAATGGCATTTCTACTCTCCCCGACCCCATGCCATGGCTGCATATCACAGAAGAGTCAAAAAATGAAGATTCTTATTATCAAAAAAGTCTTTCCTTTTCAAAATGATTCAACATAGAGCTCCTATAAATCATGGGGCTCTCCCTAGTGCCCTTGTGTATTTGTTTTTACACCATTAACTCTTTGAAAAGGTGGAAAGGTTGAGAAACTTAGAACTTACTGCTAACTAAATATTAACTTTCTGGAAATAAAGGTACACAAATTAAGTTTGGTTGTACTTGCACAAAAGGTGGTTTACAGGTAATTTCAAAGATTCCTCTACTGTAGGACTGAAATGTCCTTGATTTAGGAACTTTTTCCAGAAATAGTCACTGTCTCCATTGTAAATGCCAGGATCACCCCCAATGATGGTTTCTGAAGCCTGTGTAAAGCCCTGAGGAAGACGAGTGTCATGGAAAGAGTGGTGGCGGGGATCACTTTCTGGGAAACTATGGTAAAAATGCTACAGGTGCCGTTTGCATTTTGCTGCACTTATGTGTCCCGTTACTACATGGAAAACCCGCAAGCCTGGCAAGATGGAGAAGAGTGGGCACCAGAGATAGAATGGTCATACTTGTAACAGGCAAGATTTTGAGGGAAGGACTCTTTTCCACCCTGCAGGATTTTAAGAAAGCTGCCTGCTTAGGAAAGCTGATGCTTGTACTACAATCTTCCATAGACTGAACAGAAGAACCTCTCCTATGGGAAGCTCTTTATCGAGATTTACTAAACTGAAGTCTGAATACAGAGTTATTCACGTACACTCTTCTGGCTGCAAAATGATTCAAGGTGGTGGCTTTGGCTTCCTTTAAATAAGCTTTCATTAACAAGCAAAAGCGACACATTGCCAAAAAACTGAACAAGAGTGAAATTTGAGCTGCACAGTTCTCTAGGTTTTTGGAGTCATGGATGCAAATAGAAATACACAGGAACCTAAACTAACATATTCTTGAATGTTAATTTCTTTCACTTGAAAAACTACATTGAATATTTTATTCACCCCCAAATTTAGCAAGATCAACTTAAAGAACTTGAGAGAAGATGCAAACGTCAGTCTTCTTTCCTAAATATACATTGTACACACAGCCACAGACCACGGCATTTCTGGCACCTCCCCAGAAAGAAACAGTATACCTTAGGATCTGGGATATACCTTACGATCTGAGGTATTCAAACACGAATTTTGAAGTAGAAAAACCAGATCCATCAAATCACAGCAGTGAGGTTGTGATGCTATTTTCCATCTCATAGAGGTTCCAGAAGACATCTAAACCAGCGGGCTGAGTCGGCTTTCCTTTTAGCGTCCAGCTCTTCTCCTGAGAGAAACATCCCTATGGATGCTGAGTCATTAGAATTTTACAACCCGATTGATCTTTGGCTTGTAACGTGTTTGCAGTAATGTCAGGGTGGAAAAAAAAAAAGAGGGTCTGCCCAGGAGAATTAGAGTGGGTGGGAACTACACTCTTGGTCTCTGGAGATTCCCCCTTTCATTACCCAGACACCCATTCAGCCCTCAGGGGAGAGGGTACGCTGGGCACACCACATTCGCACCGAAGTGGGGATCTTCCTACAAGCCTGGCTTCACTAGTCCCTTTCCTCACTTTCCCGGCCTATTACATCTTACAATCAGAAGACAGTGTATTGTGTCTGTCAAACAGATACAATTAAGTCAAAGCATCTTAAGTCTTCCTCTTACCCTGAACTATGTTAGTGATGCACAGTGAGGTGAATAAAAAGAAGCATTAGCAACAAGCCCTGTAACCAAGCATTGCTGTAAAAGGTCATTAAGGTTTTTTCTCCCTGATTGCTATGAACTATTTCAGCACTCATCAAGTATCCAGTAGGAGCCAGGACTTGTGCTCGGCATTATGAATTCTGCAACCACAAATCCTAGAATTTTCAGGACGGCCCAATATTAAAAGTTCTGTATCGTTTTTCCCATAAATACATGAGTATTCATACATAAATACTTACACCACTCAGAACATACATCCCAAACGTAGGTGGAAAATACAGTCATTGAAACAATCAGGAAAGGGAGCTGGCATTAAGGGAGCACTTGGAATGTACTGTCCATGGAGCCTTTATTTTATTTCAGACTCGCAACAACCCTGCAAGGAAGATATCATTGTCTCCATTCCACATGAGGAACCTGATCTGAAGATCGCAGGGAGTAAGTAAGCGCTTCAGGCCACCAGCTCAGGAGATGGTATAGCTGGTACAAAGAGGAGAAATAAGAAATTACATTTCAGTCATGCCGGCCAGACAACAATGGTTTCACAACTTATGGGGAATCCCAAGAGATAAGCTCAAGCTCATACGAACCGTTATAGCTTTGGAATATTTCATTGCTTTCTGCCCCTACTCCTCACAGAGTGAGAACCCCAGTGGGGTTCCTGAGGGTCACTTAACAGAGCCACCTAATCCAGGGAGCCGACTTTCTTACACCTGTTGCTAATCCTATTGGGAACACAGATGGAGGGGGTGACACATTTAGCCAAAGGAAGGGGACTAAATACGATGTACTAGAGATGTTCTCCTGGCATGACCTCTGAGCAGGGGTGGCCATTAGAATCCATCCAGGGAGAGGTACTAACTGTGGGACACAATCAGCAGGGCCACCAGGGCATTTACAGATTGCCTGTGCATATGATGACTTCACCTTGTCTAGAAATCTCATCTTAGGGAATTTTTGAGTAGAAATATGTTACTTTTATCTCCTATATTTTCTTTAACAGCAACAACAGAACATTTCCCTTACTCAATTGCTTTTCACTTATCCAAGAACAGCAAATCTAAAAGTACAGGGGGGACACAAACAGGAGCAGTGAGGAGGAAAGGCCCCTGTCAACATTTATTCGGTGCCTGTGGTGTGCAGATCCCTAGACCAAGAAGGAGCTGAGTCTGCCTCCAGAAACCATAGCGGCCACAGCCCAATAAGGCTTCTCCAGTGATCTGAGGATGCGGACTCCCATGCTCTCAAACGAGGAATGGATAAAGGCACTAAGGATCTATGTGGCCTATGGGGGAAAAAAGATTTAAAAGATCCTTGTGGATGTCTTCAAACATGGGAAGGACTAGGATAAAGAAGAGTTAAGGTTTACCTGTAGCACCTCAGAGGGCAGGGCCAGCAACACACACCTGTGTACTAGAAACATGTGTGTGGCTTATTGTTCCCTCTAAAGCCAATTTAAGCTGAGGCTGAAAGATGATGCTAAAAGGGGTTCCCATACTGGGAAGGAGCTCAACTTGAAGGTGCCTTATAACTCCAAAATGCTGCTTTATATGACCTTATATCTCCTGGCAAGTCAAAGCTTATTTATTGCAGTGTGGGCAGAACAGATCCAAACAAAACACAAACACCACAATCCCCTTCTCTATCAATTAGTCTCCTGCCTTCCAGCACAGATTCCCAGGGTTCTACTGAATGTAAGTAGAAAAAGCACCAGTGTCTCTAACTAGGAGCGACCCCTTTAAGGACAAGCTCCAAAGCAAAAACCTCAAATAGATTTCTTTATTGTTCTAATTTTAAAACATTTTAATTAAGATCCTTCCCAACCCTGAGATGCTACGGCATTTTTTTTTCCTTCTGAATTTCTTAAATATTTCTGACATGAATAGTAAGCAGAATCTCAAGCTGTGATTCCTTTTCATGCCAGGTTGTGGTTTCCAGGGAAGTCGATGCTTGAAGAAGGCTCAGCTCGTTTGGCTGGAACCCAGTGCTGATGCAGGCAAGGCCACAGGCTCGAGACCTGGGTGAGAAAGTTAAAGGCCACTCCATGCCACAGACTCCGCCCCTAATCCCTGCCATGATGGAGATGAGGGTGTTAGTTCAAAGCGGAGATCACGTGAGCTCAGCAACACACATCGCCACTCCTGGAAACCCATGAAAGTGCATGTTCTACTGATGGTGGGTCACTCCAGCATAAGAAGGGGGTGTGAATTTATTTATACAGAACCAGCAGGTAGTACCTCCGGGAAAAATAAAGTCTTGCTGTTGGATTTATCCAGAAATTCCCCTAAGCTTTTGATCAACCTTTTGAAAGAAGGTCACTAAATCCTTTCTTCCTAACTAATTCTAGAAGCAGAAGAAACAGGTACCTAAATTAAGAGCACTTTATATCCTGAGCCCAACAAAGTGGCCAAGTTCGGCTCTTTATTATTAGCTGCTTTCTCCTCCATTAATGCTATTCCCCTTAATGGTTTGGCTATTACAATTAGCCAACCTGTGGTGTCCCTGCCTGGGGCTAACGAGTAATGAACTGAGAGAGCTGCTATTTAGTTGTATCAAGGGCACCATTAGAGAGTGCTTCCCAATTTCTCCCCCTAAAGGAGAGAGACCTTCCAGGCATGTTCCACCTGCTGTGTGACCGCTCTCCTAGGCATTCACAGAGCCCCTGGAGTGGGAGCTCCCTGGGGACTCACAGGACTTTAAAACCTGAGCAGAGGAAAAGATGAGGGTTAGGCTTCTGCAAGCCTGGAGGCAGAAGCAGCCCAAAGGGTTGCTTGGGAACCTGTGCCTTAGTCATTAATTCCTCCCTCCCTTCCCACCTGCCTTCTCGTGCCTCATCAACCCTTCGCCCCCCAACCCCAAGCAGCTTCTTCTTTCTGTCACAGCAATACATCTTCACTTCTTTCTTGAATGGCTGTATCCTGGAAGTCTTGTAAAAGGAAGAAAGAGAGAGAACGAGAAGTTACGGCGCAAACCCACAACCCCAGCTGGTTAGGGGTGGCTGGAGGAGAGGCAACGCAGACCTACTTTAAAACTAAAAAGGTTTTCTGCCCTTTGGTTAATCTTCACAAAATATCTATGGCTTAAATGGACCACATGCCTAATAAGAAATCTTAGGTTTCAAAGACTTGACACCAGAGCAAGATTTACATTCTAATTCAGATGAGGGTACTCTCCATAGAAATGCTGAATAAAGTCTCTAAAATGGCAGCACCAATGAAGCTGTGTGCATGAAGTCCCACGGGGTCCTACCTGGATCCAGCCCACTTCCAATGAACCAGGAGACAGCACCACCCCCACAGGCCTCAACAGGGAAGGAAGAAGGCTGGGTTACAATCCCTACTGTGGTCAAACCAAACGAAGTCCCTTGCTCTACATATATCAGATAATTCCTGGGTTGCCTTAGGCTGCGAAATAAATAGAAATAGAAAAAGCCCTGTAAACTCTACCTAGAGTAACAAGCACAAATTAGATCTGGAAAAGATTTATATCTCTGGAAAATGTTTACTACCCAAGTAATTTTCAACAAAACCATACAAGAATGCTATACTTAAAAAGGAATGTAAAAGAAATAAGTTAACATCTCAGTGTTGAGAAACCGGCATAATTGTAGCCAACTCCTACTCTCACATAATATTATTTTAAAGATAAATGAGATGAAGCTTATGAAATATGAGTTTCTTGAAACAAAGGCTCTTTATAAATGCAAGGCACTATTTTGATAAGGAATTTGAGAAGTCCCAAATAAAGTATGACTTTTCACGTATGCTTTAAGAACTAAACCTATCTTTATGTGGTAAAATGGGAAACTAACAATTGAAATCAAGAGGGAAAATTGACAAGGACCTCACTATATGACTGACTAAAGAATTAGGGCAGAATTTATCTTTTGTTCTCCCCCAGCCTCTATAACCATAAAAAGCAACAGATAAACAACCTTGAACACCGATGAAGAATGTCACGCACCTGCACTTCCTCTTTTAGAAAAAATTTCCAGAAATACTAACATCTTTGCAAATAATTTCTATCTACACTTGTCAAAAATCATAGAAATTTCCTGATTCTTAGACACAAGACTCATGGGAACTCAGAAAAGGCACTGTCCCCTTCACTGTGGTCATGGTTAGAAAGACCTGGGAGTTTTGTTTTTGACAACTGATTATGGAAAACATGCTCTGCTGATAAGGTGACTATTACTATGAAAAATGCCATCAGCATTAGTACCTTTCTAAAAACTTAAAGACAGGAATGAGAATGAAATATAGAAGTGTGTGTGTGTACATGATGACAACAGTGATTAACAGAACATTAAACAGCTTGTGCTACATGCCTGTAGCCCTGATGTTGAGGCTCATTAATAGTTTTTTACATAAGATCCTGTACCTTCATTAAAACTATTAGTACTCAATAGTACATGAGAAACATGCTTGAATTTCCACATACTTCAGGGACTCAGGATCAGCCAACAATTCAGGAAACACATTTTAAATCAAGTATTCTGAATCCTGACTGCACATCAGAATCATCTGGAGAAGCTTTAAGGAAAAAAAAAAAAAAAAAATCCCAGCATTCCAGTAAATCAGGCAGGCATCAATATTTTGAAAGCTTCCTAAGTGATTCCAATATGCAGAGGGTAAGGCTGAGAATCACTATCTTAAATCAAGATATAAATAAGAAAAGTAAATCAAGACATATTAAATGATTACCTTTCACAACAGGTTTTTAGAAACTTTATTAATCAATTTGCTAATTGTCCTTCCCTCTTGAGTAAATTGCTATTGTTCTGCCTTTAACTATAAGAGAGAGATTATCAGGGTAACACAGGAAGTTCCTGAATGATGACTAGCTGACCTACATTTGAACAACTGCCCTAGACAGGTGTGTCTGAAGTGGTTCCTCTTTTCTCCCAACTGCCTTTGGAGTTCCCCCATCCACACCCCAGGAAGGCTGCTCAGCCTCAATTTCTGAGCTCTCCACATAGAGTCCATGTTCTCACACTGGCTGCACCTGAAGTGTGTAGCAGGAACAAGACAAAGTTAAGGAAGGAGAAGCAAGAGGGAATGAAACCCCATTCCACTTCTGGCCTGCCCTCCTTCCTCCTCTCCCATCCAGAAGGGTCTGTCTGTCTTCATGTGCTCGGGCCCCAGACTCCTTTCTCCTGCTCAAGAATGAATCTCCATCAAGTAGACTGGAGACTAGGGAGCCTCTTTTCACTACTTGAGGCGCATGATCCCCATGATGGCTGTCAGGGCTGCCTATGTGCCATTCTAAAGTGGCAAGTGGGACACATTTTTTTCCCAAAGAAACCCTGCCAGTAGTGGATAGGTCTTTACTTTTGCACACCAAACTATCAACTGATTATGATCTGAAGAAATGCTTTGAACTCCAAGCAGCTGACTTCTTAATAAAATCTTAGAACCCTGAACTAGTAGAAATCTTGAGCCTATGAAGGTTTACCAAGACAGCTTAAAAGTCTTCAACTACATGCTGCTCTATCTTCCTAACACCCCTAGGAGTCATGTCACCAGAACTAGCACAAAACCTACTTGACTGATGTAGGGATTGAGGTTGAAGGGCTAACAAGATTCTGGAATGAATCATATTAACTGCTCTGGATGGAGTCAGCAGTCCTAAACCCAAAGACATCCTCTTTCTCAAGAGTCACCTTCTGCCTATTATGTTTTTTAAACTCTTGGTCATCACGATCCAGTCTGTGTATAAAGTAGCTCTGAAGGGTAAGGGTAGCTTACTTAAGAACCTTAACTTAAGCTGATTTGTTTATTCATTCCTTGATTTAAAATAAAAAAAAAAACAGTCTCAAGAAAACTCATTAGAAACAAATTCTTCCTATAAAATTTTCAACAGTTTCCAAGCATCTGGACATTAGTATTTTATCTCTTCTTTCTTTAAGTAAAACACAATTCTGAAGCAGTGATAGAATTGTGGCGTGAATATGGCTTTATCATCTGGAATTCACTCAGCTGCAGAACTACCAGAGTGGGCAGGAATTCTCTTTGCATCTTTAGAAAACAACTTGCGAAGTAAGCTGTGAAAGCACGCTACAGCCTCACCAGTCAAGCCTCACCAGAGGTGTCAACAGAGGTCCTAGCATGGAGCTGCCAACAAGCAAAATCTATAAATAGGAAGATCTGGAAAATTGTACCAAAAAGTTGAAATAGGGACTTTGAAAATCACCTGGAGCTTGTAGGGCTGAAACAGGAGCTAGAAAAGGGCTAATATTTCCTTTAACGCTATTGAATTCTCCTTTGGTTGTGTGACTTTATATTCCTTGCCACAAGCAAATCAAATCTATGTTGACAATCACCAGGATTTCTGCCTGAAGAAAAGGTGAATGGAATGAACAGACACACATGACAAAGCACTAATGAGGTTCTTTGTTCTCATGAGAATCAGTGGTTTCTGTGTGTGAAAACGCATTTGAAAATCATTCTGATTAACACAAGCAAAGTTATCTTCTCAATTAACTTACTCTTATAACCTATTTTCCAGCCCTCAAGTGTCATAAAACCCATGCATATAAAAGAGCCTAGCCATACAATGGGAAAAATGTGTCTCTAACTTTTGAAGTCTAGAGATGTTCCCTAGAACGTTCTAATGACACATGCAATGGATCCCATAAGGCATTATCTAGACTAGAACTGTCTGACAAATATAATGTGAGCACATGTGGCATGTAATTTAACATTTTCTAGTAACCACATTAAAAAAAAGCAGACAGGTAAAATTAATTTAAATAATATACTACATTTAACCAATATACCTAAAATATTCTTTCAACATATACTCAATACATAAAATTATTGAGATATTTTACTTTTTTTATACTGCCTTTGAAATCTAGTATCTAGTTCACATTACAGCACATTTCAAATCAGAAGCTAAATTTTCACTGGAAATACTTGATCTATATTTAGATTTCATAAAATTCACAGTTGAACAGGTAAATTCACTCACCTAAGCTGTCCCAAACATATTTTAAAAGATTTTTAATAACTGAATCAAGTACATTTTTAAATTAAAATTTCAAGTGGTTAAAGTTAAATAAATTAAGAAATCAGCTTCTCTGTTGCACTAGCCATTTCTTCCCTGCTCATTAGCTGCCTGTAGCTACTGGGCAACCATACGATATACCGCGGGTCAGACACTGGGGCAGTGAGCCCCCACAGGGATGAGGGGAAGCCACAAGGTGTGATGCTATCTCACATCTGTACTCAGAGACAATAAGCCTCCTAGCTGTCAGCAGAAAGAATACAAAGGAGTTAGGCTCCATCAAGTAAAGTCTTTTAAGTTCCTCTCCTTCTCCTCAATCTTTCTCTCTCTCTCTCCAACTACCTAACAAATTTCCCTGGGAGCTGAAAAACAAGTTGGTTCAGGACGCCACTTTGCAGAGTTTCAGCTCTCCTCCCCAACACAAATTATCCTGTGCATTGCAACATTTTCTCATCTGGATCATTCCTGAACTTGGTCACAATCCTTCCTAGCAGAGCCCTAGTAATATAACCCAGCTGCAACTCCTAAAGCTCTGGGCACTCTGTTTAATCCTAACTATTGCTACCATTTAGAATTTTGAACCATAAAAGAGAGTTAACTTCTCAAAAGCTACTGCGCTCTTGTCAGAGGAAGGACGTATCTAATCAGGAGGAAATAGAATTAAAGGGGAAGGAAAGCTCTATACAAAGTGGAAGACATGATTCTAAGTCCCCTGAAAGCAAGTGTGCATCTGACCTGCCCTCTCCTGCCCGGCCTGACTCCATGCAGCAGGGAAAGCAGTAGTTGAAAAGGAGCACAGGCTCCCTAGGCTGTGGCTGATGTTTCCCCTGAGGACCTTCTTAAAAGGAAGAATGCTCTTATTCACAATAGCCAAGATGTGGAAGCAAAGCAAGTGTCCATCAATGGATGAAAGGATAAAGAAGATGTGATATACATATACAATGGAATACTACTCAGCTATAAAAAAAGACAAAATCATGCCATTTATGACAACAAGGATGGACCTTGAGGGTAGTATGCCAAGTGAAACAAGCCAGACAGAGAAAGACAAATACCATATAATTTCACTCATATGAAGATAAACAAACAAACACATAGATAAGGAGAAAGACTGCTGGTCACCAGAGAGGAAGGGGGTGAGGGGAGGGTGAAAGGGTACAAGGGCACATGTGTCCAGTGATGGATGACACCTAGACTTTTTGGTGGTGAACACAATGCAGTCTACACAGAAGCCAAAACAGAATGATGTACACCTGAAATTTACACAATGTTAAAAACCAATGTGACCTCAATAAAATAATTTAAAGAAAGAAAGGAAGAATGCTCCATAAGGTCCCCTGATAAGATACACTCTCCTCCCCATATACTCAACCTCTTACGAAGACTAACCTTATAGTTTTAATGCAACTTGCATTTATTCTGTCACCAATCTAGCCATCCTTATCTGCTTTCCCCTATTCGCAAGACTAAAAAACAATACAAGTATCAGCCTGAACAAACACTCAATATTTCCTCCACACTGATTCTTCCCACTAAAACTACAAAAAGAGGGGAGGGGCAGGTCTGAGTCTCAGTTTCCTCATCTATAAAATGGAGACAATTGTGCTGACTGATTGATAAGGTTTTGAGTAAATCAAATGAGTCAAAATATGTGAAAAGGGTCATGCAAACCATGACGTATTAGTCTTATGCAATGATTTCCATTTCTTTCAGACCCAGGTTCAAAGACTAACGCTGCTTCCCTTGTCCACTCCTTTTATCAAAAGCTTAAAAAAAATAATAATAATATGCATTGTCTCATGCATTTCAACATTCTATGTACGTACATTAGATTGTTGGGAGACAGAAGAATGGGTAGTATTTTCCTGAGTTCAGATTAGAAAAATAAGCCAATCTAATTTTCAGAAGCTGGCCTTGAGTGTGTTACATCTAGATGACAGGACAAACATTGATAAGATGAAAATCTCCACATGACCCTGAGTAACCTAAGACCTAAATAAAAATCCCATTCATTTTAAACCACTGTCAATAGACACTTTCTAGTTCAATAAAGCTGTTTAGAAAATGTCTTACAGTTGACTGTAGGTTTTTCACTTTATCATTCGGACTCAGGGCTTTAAGCAGTTCCCTCCCCATCCATGGACTCAGCTTCAGGTACCCCATTCAGGGCTGCCGTCCTGCCTCTCATGCTGTTCCAGGCCAGGTCTCGCCAGCTTGGACTCGCCTGACCTCCTCAGCAGACCCTGCCCTTGAGTTTGGATCCAGATCGCCTCCTTCACAGTTCCTTGCTTCCGGGTCAATGGTTTGCTGGAACTTGGACTTCGATTTTCCTGTGTCCACATCCACAGGTGGGGGCCTACCTCACCTTCACCTGCCTCTCAAGACTCCCAAAACCACACTGGAGCCCCAGGCCCTCCCACTCACCCAGGAGGGAAGGTTGTCATTAGCAGAAAACTCCACCTGAGCAGGGCCCTTGCCTGTCTTGTTCACCACCACACCCCTTGCAACTAGAGCAATGCCTCTAGGCTCACAGTAGGCACTCGTTAAGTATTTACTGAATGAATGAATGAGCCTCATTAGACAATCTCACTCAAAGCATTTGTTAACGCCAACACAAACATCTGTTGTTCTGTGTTTTCCCTTGGCCATCTACTGACTTACTGACAAAGTTTTAAGTCCAACTGTCTACATAAAAGTCTTGCTACAAGCCACCAGCACTGCCCATCTCCTCTTACTCTTACTCTTCCTCTCCAGAAGACATGTTCACTGCCCTATTGTCCAGCTACTTGATTTGTTCTTGGGCCTTATTTCAGGCCATTCTAAGTCTCTGGAACACCTTACCTACCATGATCCCATCCCATCAACTCTGCTGCCTAATGAGACAGACACTCTAGACAGTGCTTATACTTACACCACTGATGCCATCATTCCTCAAAAATACTTTAGAAGCACCTCTCTTAGGACTTTCAGAACCAGTTACAGGTAACAGTTTATTGCTATTTCTTGTATCTGACCAAAATCAGTTTCAAGTATAGCTTGAAAACCATACTCGTCGGACTTGACACCAAGTGATTTTGGCTATTTCCAAAATTTAAATCCCACCTCAAGGACCAAAGTGATTCATTACTCTAATCTGTGTAATGTTTTTCTCCCAGCTAGACTTTAAAAAGTGATGACGTAGACTATGACTATGTTATTGATCGCACTACCCCAAGCCTGATACACTGCAGATATGCAACTAATAATTGGTGAGTGAACGAATGAATGATCTGAACACCTTTCTAAAACATTTTTCTTTGACTCAACAAATACCTGCCTGGCACTGCCAGGTTCTGAGAAGATGGAAATGAGGAAGTCTAGAGGGGAAAAAAACTTAAGGGGAAAGGAAAAGAAAGTATTATTTATTGTCAACTCTTGTGTAACAGGCACACATATTAGTTCATTTAAATTTCCCAGCAATCAAATAAGTGTGACATTTTAATCCCCATTTTAAAGACTAAAAAACTGGGATTCAGCAATGTTACATAACATGCATAATGTTAATAAGTGACAAGCCAGTCTTTGAACCCAGAGCCTACGGAGAGCAAAATCTAGGTGCTTTCTTCCATGATATCAATCAAGAGGTGTACAATTCAAGTAAATTTTGTCTTTTTAAGTGACCACTTTTGAAACTCTGAAGGAGACAACACTTACATGGATATTTGAGGGCTGTTATGGGGTTAAGAGCTCAGTCATACTGTTTTTTAGCCACACGCCATTCTACTCTAAAAATCACATTAGGCAACACAGCAGCTCTGACCTCACTCAGAAGTACTCCAAAGACCAGTTCCCTGAGCCCGACCTCCCACGGGCATCAAGAAGCCAAAGGCTTACTCAACTGGAGGTCAATGACCCTTGTACTGTGCTGATATCGAGGTGAAGGTACTTACAGTAGAAGTAGCCATGTGAATGTTGGTGGACTACAAATGCCTACGAAGCGGTGGGTGGATTAAGCAGCAGATAAACACTGGTACACATGGAATTAGAAGGAAAGAGGAGGCTTGGAAGCAGGAACAAACGTCACTAAAAGGGGCCATCTTTGGAACACATACCACAAATTACCAAGACATTTTGCCCATTCTTACCAAGAAGAAGATAAAGAACGGAGCCTTTCAACTTTCATTTCAATGACCTTTTAAAGAGGACAAAGTTTTGGGGCCGGCCCTGTGGCCGAGTGGTTAAGTTCACGCGCTTCGCTTCGGCAGCCCAGAGTTTGGTTTCACCGGTTCGGATCCTGGGCGAGGACATGGCACCACTCATCAAGCCATGTTGAGGTGGCGTCCCACATGCCACAACTAGTAGGACCCACAACTAAAAATACACAACTATGTACTGGGGGGCTTTGGGGAGAAAAAGGAAAAATAAAATCTTTAAAAAACAAAAAAGAATTTCACGTTCTTCAAAAAAAATTAAAAAATAAAGAGACGAAAGTTTCATATTGTTATCACAAAAGATTAGAGTCTAGGGACCACGTCTTCCTTTCCCTTAGATTTCTCCATTCAGTTCTAAAAATGTTTTTGAGCAGGAGCGAGTGGTGGCTCAGAGCTATGGCTTGGAGGCACCCAGGCTTGTTCTAAACCTTGGTTCCGGCATTTACTGCATGACTACGTACAAGTTACATAACTCCCTAAACCTCAGTTTTTCATCTTTAAAATGGGGTAATGACAACACAGGCTCTACCTCAAAAGGTTGTGAGGATTAAAGAGATGATACACTAGAACTTAGCATAAGGCTTAACGCATAAAAAGCTTAATAAATATCAATGACAAGTATTGTGCCAGCATTGTGGTGAATCTTAAGGACATACAGAGATACAAACATAGAGACATGGTTATTCCTGAGATGTCCTGATGGCCCCATCTGCGGTAGGCTCAAGATATCACAGAATAGAGGACTGTAAGACAAAAGACACAATGCTCACG
This sequence comes from Equus quagga, assembly GCF_021613505.1. Classification (NCBI taxonomy): domain Eukaryota; kingdom Metazoa; phylum Chordata; class Mammalia; order Perissodactyla; family Equidae; genus Equus; species Equus quagga. The sequence goes on from NC_060267.1 coordinate 45,909,068, forward strand.
TAAAACTATTATCTATCATAGTGTGTGTGTCACTTTCAAGTGCCTTTGCAAATCATTTGTTTTTAAGCAGAGAAAAAAATGGGAAAATGGAAATCAAAAGACTCAATTCCCATAAAGATGCTGCAATAGCAGAAGTGGCCACGGCCAGGTCTGCATGTCTTGGCATGATGAGATAATCCATCTATCTGCACTGGGGAGATACTCGAGGAGAGAGATTTCAAGGTAGTTTCTGTAACACTATTACCCATGCTCTGCCCAAAGGGAAAACGTGTATTTGCATCTTTTAACATGTTAGTGACTACAGCTGAAACATCAAGTGGTCTGCTGAGTAGAGGTTTTCCCTCTGTCTGCTACAACAACCAGTACAGGGGGCCATCTGTCAGTGGCAGCTTCACCTGGACTTATAGATCAACTCTTCAAGATCAGCAAGCATAGGTTAGGGGGTGTGGAAGGTGCCTACCTTGCTCTAATCACGAACACACTTGATCTCCTGCATTGAGGTAACTGGTTCTTTGCTAATGACACCTGTTTCCCAGTTGGCTCCATAACACTCAGGAGCAGCGTGGACTAGTATGAGCTGTCAGGAGGAGAGCCTGGGGTAACAATTCAATCAGCCTCCCTCACTATACACTCACTTTCCTTTACCTGTAACATACACCTCTTCTGTAACCTCTGAACTTAAACAGAAGGGAAAGAATGAAAACAAGGTAATACGTCAGGGAGCATGGTGCAGGGGGAAGAGCGAAGAGAAAATGAAGAGGTAAATAACATACGTTTGGCATCTTCTATGTGTCAGACACTTAAGATATGCTATCTTTCCGTTTTATAAATGAAGAAACCACATCTCAGCAAGCTTAAAGAACTTGTTTTCCAATGTCACACAATAAGTGGTGCTAGAATTTGAATCAAGGTATGTCAGATTCCAAAGCCATGATCTTTCTACATTTTCTCCCCAAAATGAGGAGTGAGGATCTTCGGCAAAATGAAAGTGGTACCATGGACTCGTGGAAGACAGTAGAAAATATATTAGAAAGTTTTTGAAAGTTCTAGTGTTTCACAAGATGACTGCTACCCTGGAGTTGGGCAATTTGAACAGAACAGAGCATATTCTGACCCAGGGTAACGTCTTTAGGCCTGGTATCAGGATGTCCTAAGAACAAGGTGCACCTGGAGAACAATGGTGGCCACCCACTCCCTCCTTGGCACTGACAAGCAGCGCATTCAAACAACATGGTGTAAGATGGTAGAAAAAGATGGGGTGGGATATGATGGGTGGAAATGCCCTAGGTATGCGGACAAATCTATACTTAATGGAAAATGTCCTCCTTGCGAGTAGAGCGTATTAAAGGAAATGGAGTCCATTTTCTTTTTGACCTCTCCTGCTTCCTACTTCCTGTTTCTTTCCTAGTACATTTGAGCAGAAAGGGACCCTAGAAATCAAGATTAGCATCCTCATTTCTCAGATGAAAAATCTGACACTAACAGAAGTATCTGAAATCACACTTCTTGTTTCAGAAATCAGGTAGTTATCAGTTCCTGTTTTCGTTTTTCACCATACACTGTAGCAAAGAGAGAGAGAGTAGACAAAAAAAAAAACCCCCAAGAAATCAGAAATTTTACTTTGTAGACACAAAGATCTCTCTACCTATTTTGAATTTCTCTAATTTCATGACTGTGTGCTTAGAATCTTCTTCTGCCAAGTGGTATTAAAGATTTGCACTGCACCATTCACATACTATGGTCTAGGGCATTTCTAAGGCAGTTGGTTGAAGGTTGAAGGTGAGGACCTTGGGGTAGAAGGATTTCTCGTTATGCAGGGCTACCTGCACTGGTCACCTGCTTGGATGGCCAACTGTCCTCCTTTACCTGGGACTGAAGCAGTTCCTGAGATGTGGGATTTTGGTGCTAAAACCAGGAAAGTCCCAGGGAAATTGGGACTATTGGTTCCCCTATTGCCTTCAATAGGGCCATGTTCTCAACTGAGCTAATAGACCCAGACAGATAAAATGCTTTTAGCTGGACGTTTTAGCTGGTATGACACCAGCTAAATGGTAGTTAACATTTCAAGTTTTTAAGAAAAGAAGCAGGATGAAGATTAATGACTATAAAGAGCTTTGAGCCCTTGGGGAGGAAGGTATTCTCAAAGTAGGAAGTGTTAAGTCCATAAAAGAAACAATATGAGAATGCAGTGGGGCTCTTTCATACCTAACAAGTATGACTAAACCTCTAAACACTTCCTGTTCCGTCCCATGTTTTTCTGAAATTCGCTTTTCCTTATCAGCCAAGAAGGTAGAAAAAAATTGTTCTTTCTTCTCTTCTGGAGAATATCAGTGGGTAATTTCAAAACCTCCAAAGACTTCGAAAGCTTAGCAAGCTCTTGCTTTCATATAGAAATAGTATGGAGAAACACACAGCACCCATCTTTCTCCGTAAGCATCCTAAATTCTTCCTACATGTAATTTTGGATAAGTAGAAAACCATCTGATCAGGAAAGAGAAATACTTGGACTTAAGTAGCACCCATTCATTCAGCCGTCTAGTTACATTTTCACCAAAATCTTTGTTGTTAAACACCAGGTGCTAGGTGCTGAGAAAGAACCCTGAATAAGGAGACTGTTTTTATTTTATATATCACAGCATCCTAAAGATCAAAAACTGCCTTTTTGATTTATTCCTGACTCTTCGTATTGCAGTGGAGAGAGCCACTCCTAACATAAAACTTTAGACTTAAATAATTTCTCCCAGGCAACCCTTCCTGTTCACAAAGAGCAGTGGCACAAAAAGTGGTCTCATCTTCACCTTTTCTGGGTTACGAAAAGCACTGGAGGCACTTGGCCTAGAATGGAGTAGAAAGGATGTGAACCAAGGAGAGGGTTACACCAGGGAGCGTGTCAAAGGGTTCCCCTATTCACTGACTTGTAGTAAAGCTGCCCTGTATACATATTTGGGAAAGGCATTTTCGCACCTTCTCTGATCTCCTGGAAGCATGATTTGAACAATACAGTTTTCTAGGGAAGGGCAAATGGGAGCCCACTGAGGGACAGGGGCCATCGGAAAGGCTTTGTCTCCTTCTACTTCCACTCGAATGGGCTGATTGTTGGGTCCTCCAAAGCAAAAAAGGAAAATCAAAATCAAGCTCGCAAATCCACCCACGTTCTCCAGTGGAGAGAGATACCAACACCATTATCTACACCTGTAAGATGAAGCCTAGAGGACTGAGGTGACAGGGTCATGGGATAGCAGAGCAAGAGGAACTGTCAGGTGTCCACCCAGCAACATGGTCAGTTCAGGTAACAACGCCATCTTACCAAGCAGTCAACAGTCATTGAACTCAGCTGGACCCCTGGGCTGTGACGGACCTTCAGGCCTTACAACTCGGGGTCCTGCCTGCGCACAGGCCTCCTAGGAGCTCTCTGGGTCTCAGTCGCTTGCACCTTTGTGCACACTACAATTGGCTTCTTTGAGTTTGGCAATCCCAGACCAGGAGCCTTATTGGACTTCCTCTGTTTATATAAGACTTGTCAAGCAGGTTATACTGCTTTTCTGCCACTTTTCTTTCCAGACACCTCTAAAATGCCAAGGTATCAGGAAGCAAGTGAAAGGTAGGGTTTCTCATCAGAATCCCAAAGACCTATAAAGGCACGCATAGGCATAGGCTCTGCCGAAGGTCTGTTGCTGTTCTCTGAAATGGTGGAGTGTGTTTTTAAGGATGGGAAGGGAGGAGTTGTCAAAGTCAAATGCACTGTGTTTCTATCATTACTGCTGGCTTCTTTCCAGGGAGAGTAAAAGGCACCCCTCGAAGCTGGCAGCAAGGCCTGCTGTTGCATCAATAATAATTTTCACTTGCACAGAAAAGTCCCCCAGAAGCGTATACATGTTTATGAACTCCCCTCTTTATTTAACAAATGTAGAAAAAGTGGTAGAGAGACACTAAATGCCTTTTTGAATCAGCAAAAAACCTAGGGATAGAACCCAGGACAACTAGTCTTCCTGCCGTAACCCACACAACTGGCACACCACAGGGAAAACGGTTCACTACAAAAGAGATGACCTTCAACTTCAGGCATGTGAGGTAAAAAAAAATCTTAAAAGACACTAGTTATTTTGTGGAGAGAAGAATCAATAAAACAGTAGCCCAGGGCACGTTTCTTTCCAGAGATCAAGATGGTATCTAACCAAAGTAAAGATTGTATTGGACCAGGAGTTCAAAGGCCACTGTCTCCCCCATGGCATGAGTCAGTTATGTTGAGACTGCCTCGAGGTTAAGGAGCGAATCATCAAACTGCCAGCAGTCATACCAAATAGGACTAGGAAACTGCCTACTCCTGTCATACCTCCTTTTCCATTCTTAGCACAGTAGGTGACCCAGGGAGCAACGCTCTCAGATCCTGGGAGAGTCCATTTATTAGGAATGGCAATCCAACCCCTACCTGTTTCAAGATGGCTGCCTAACAGCTGGTGCTTACAGGACCTTCAGAAAATTTCTTCAGCTAAAGGTACAAAGCCTTTAAATAGGTCTCCAAGCCAAATGTTCCCACCCACAGGAGCATACTCACCAGTACACCCAGAAGATCAGATAAAATCCTGAAAACATGGGCAAAGTTCAATTGACAGCTGCCCCTTGTAGGCCACGAACTGGCACACCTGGCCATTTGGCAACTGCTCCTTCCTTTAGCAGATCTTACCTGCCTGGGCAGGAAACAGTGATAAGGCTAAAGCTAGATCATGTTGACTGCCATGGTTTGTCACACTCGAGCAAAACTCAATTTAGAAACAGGACCTTAAACTGTTGCAGGTCAGGTCAGTGCAATTCATAGAGCTATCAAAAATAACAGAGATAACGCATGTCAAAGTGTCTTATAAACTATAAAGCCCTACATACAATATTACATACTATTATTTCAATATTAAATAATGCTAAAAGCAGTATTAGATTCTAGATAAACTACTGATTACAACTGTGGAACAATAATGCTAGTATATGGTTAAAGGTGAAGAAGTCAGGCAGAGGTAGCTGGTTACTACGTAAAAAGGTTCAATTAAAAAAATCTTTTAAAGTGGTTTAAATGTTTAATAAACAACACATACGTTTAAATGCTTTCCTTTAATTATAAATGACTATGATCCAATTTGACAGTAAAACTAGTGTCGTAAGTCTTAACTTTGAAGGGGATCTCCAAACAGCCTCAAGGGCAGCCCCATCTCCTCTATCACTGTAAAGTAACATAATCTAATTTTTAAGGTGTAGACTATTCTCTTGTGAGGCATACTAGTGCTTACCAGTGTATAATCCAGCCCTAATTTAGTCCTCTGTGCTGAACGAATATCTAGCTTAAAAGAGGAATGGGAGGGGGAGGCCGGCCCCGTGGCTGAGCGGTTAAGTTCACGTGCTCTGCTTCTGCGGCCCAGGGTTTCTCCAGTTCGAATCCTGGGCGTGGACATGGTGCTGCTCATCAGGCCATGTTGAGGTGGCATCCCACATGCCACAACTAGAAGGACCTGCTACTAAAAATATACAATTATGTACTGGGGGCATTTGGGGAGCAAAAAAACAAAAAACAAAAGAGGAACAGACAGGCAACAGGAGCCTTTATCTAAGCCCCATGTACTGAAGTACGGATCACCAAGTCTTGTAACTGGAAACAGAGCCACCTTCTCCTGCCAGGGTCAGCTCCCATGGAGCCATCACAGGGGCACTTGGTTGTAGCACCCTGCATGGACCTGTGGACCGCCAAACCTTGGTCTTCTCCCCGACACGTGTGATGCAGCCTATATAGAACATGTGCTATAATATGTTCTTCACTCTTTATAACGATGCAAATCGAGTTCACTCCTCACACTTTGAATCAAGAGTCTTAACTGGAAAGCCAGCTCCAGTTCTACTCGAGGCTATATTTTCTTAGCTCTTCATATTTCTTATTCCCTGAGTCTTTCTTTAGGATTAATATTCCCCTCAAGTAACTTCATGAGTGATATGGATGAGGGACAGACGTAAAATGATTGAAAGAAACATGGACACCACAAATAGAACAGGAAGCTCCCTCGAACATTGCTACTACAAGGAGGAGGGCCCTTACAGATGATTTCTATGTGGTGCCTATGTCAGAAAAGTTAGTCCCGTGAGACGTGCAGTTGGCTTGTGTGTGCGTACAAACAGCCTTAGTAGCCTATGGGATGTGGGCACATCTGTATTCTATAAGGTTTCTCCTGTACCAGTTTCCCAGCTGGGAGCGTTAAACACACAGCACATTCAACAGCCTGTCATCCAGGGTGGTGTTTATATATATGCTGGGCAGGCTACATCCTCAGAGCTAGCTACAAGGCAGGGCCTCTGCAAACTGGTGTCCTTCTCCCTCTGCCCATTCATAGCCTACCTACCCTCCACAGTATAGATAATATCTCTTCCCTGACGACAAGTTCAAATCTTGACACTGACATTTACTAGCTGGGTGACTTTGCTCAAGTGACTTGGCCCCTGAATCTTGGTTTCCTTGTCTGTAAACTGGAGATAAAGACACCCATCTTGAAAGGCTGTACAGATTAAATGAAATCCTGTGTGTGAGTCTAAGGCTCCGATCTCAGTATTATACAGTATCTGACACACAGGAGGAGGGGTTTCTCTTCTCTCCAGCCTAAGCACTCATACGCTTAATCCCGAATGGGTTCGTACTTTTAAATTATTTGTGTTGATAGATTATCTTCCCACTTAGATTATGCAGAATCACATCATTTTAATTTTCCCTATCCACTGCACGAGCTGTGTGCATAGTGGGAACCCAATATAACCATGGTCGAGGATACTGAACAACTGGATCATTTTCCCCACATCCAATCAATAATATCTGGTAATGTTTCTTTTTTTTAGGGGGGTGGGAAAGATTAGCCCTAGCTAACATCTGCTGCCAATCTTCCTCTTTTTGCTGAGGAAGACTGGCCCTGAGCTAACATCCGTGCCCATCTTCCTCTACTTTATACGTGGGACACCTGCCACAGCATGGCTTGCCAAGTGGTGCCATGTCCACACTGAGGACCCGAACCAGCAAACCCCGGGCCGCTGAAGCGGAACATGCAAACTTAACCACTGCGCCACTGGGCCAGCCCCCTCTGGTAATGCTTCTTGATGAAACTACTGTTGAGTTCTGGATACAACTGACCTCTCCCCTCCCCTTTGCCTCCTCATGCCTCTTCTTCCAAACACATCCCTCTGCCATTTGGAATGCCCTTAAGAACTCTCAGAAGTCAAGGTATCCATTCATTTGATCACTTCTTGAGTACGCTTCTTGAGTACATAAACATTTCCTGAGTACATACTGTGTGCCAATGAGAGGCACCGTGAATCCATCCTGGACACAGAAATGGTAAGACACGATTCTTGCCCACCCTTGAGGCAAGTGGAGGGAGTCATATGAGACAGTAACAAACACTCAAAATAATATAGCAGTCCAGATGCTAAGAGTATATACGTGAGTCCTATGAGACAAAGAGGAGGAAGTCGTAACTCACCTGCAAACACTATTCTGAAATTTTAAAAACATATATTGCCTTTGAGATAGACTTTTAATGCACTTAACTTTGTTGAAATAGTAGGTAAAAGGGAAACCCCATCCTGGTCTGTTACAAAATAGGTCAACACATTAAGGCAAATGTCCTTCCAACGAAACCCTCAGGATTGCCAAGTCCTTGTCAGTACCTTTTCTCACGTCAAGCCATGTCCAACACAAAACAAAAGAATTTTCTTGCAACTCAATCTTGGAATTCTGACCAATCCATTCACACACATATTCACAGCAAGACATGTAAGTATTTAGCACCAGACTAAGTGTTGAGTAAAAAGAAAAAAAGAAATATAAGTCTTAAAAGCTCCCTGCCAATTCCTGGCAGGGAATGGATCCTGGAGAAAAGATGCCCCCTGACCCATGGTGAACCCGATAGGAAAAAAGGGCAGAGATGGGGGTGGTAGCCAGTTCATGATAGGAGAAATACATGGTCAGAAAACTCCAGTCTTCCCAAATGGGAAGGTGGAGAACCCAACGGTAGGAGGATAAGACACTAGAGTAGCTCTACTCAAAATCTTGGTGTCATATAACAAGGAGGGTCTCCCCTACACAGCTTTGTGCTAATGCAGAGCGCCGGTCACATGCAACCAGTTTGGGAAGCCTGCAAAGTTCTCCAGCACGGATCATACACCCAGACAAACGCCACATCTAGATACATATTTACTACAAATACCTTAGTGAACTGTCTAAACAATTTTCCAAGTTAATATTTCATTCTGACTTCTCTAAGGCTTATCATTATTTCTCAGTTACCCCTCCCCCAGCTCCTTATTCCTGTCACCCACTCAACCCTCTACTGATACACAGAGCAGAAAAAAAGGCTTCCTGAAGGCCAGGTCTTGTTCACCTCTGTATTCTATTCCCTCACCCCCACTAGTACCTAGCAGAGTACCTGGCACAGAGCAGATTCTCAATCAATGTTTATGTAGTACCCAGTCATGGGACAAGCAAAGAGAAACAACGAGAAAATCAACCCTTGAAACATCACATAGTTTACAGATTCTCCCCTGAGTATAAATTCTCCTGGTGCTGACCGGCACAGACCCAATCCACATGATTGGCTGCAAATACTAAAGATCCATGGACACGCTTTGCATGGAAGGAAACTTCCTTGCAAACCCTCAGAACACATTCTCACTCTAGGAGACACCTGCTAAGAATGCTGTACCCAGAAATCCTAAACCTTGCCGTAAGCCCTGGCCACATCAACTCTGCAAAGCTAGCCCCTATTAGGACCTGTCGGAGGGAAACCTGAAGTGCAAGAGTAACCGGAGACTCAGGCAGTTGACCTGCTTGCGATCTGGAGGTAGTCATAGTTTCGCTGTGAGTTTGAACCAACTGTAACCGGGCAATACCTGACAACCAACAGCCCTACAAGAACAAGAGTCAGGTGACCAGCATCCCTTATGTTGGGGGGGAAGGGCGGTTCAGACCAAAGCCAATTCTGCTGGGTCAGGCGGCACAGGTAGGCTTCAGATGGCCTGCTCTCTCTCCAGGAACTCTCAGAAGTACGCGTTCCACCCTCCCCAACCAGGGGTCCCACATGCTTCCTGGAGGCTCTCAAGAAGACCTGCCCTTGTCCCAAGGGGCACTTGTTTTAGAAATGTTGACAGGTAGTCCAGGTTGCAGCCAGTGAAATAAAAGCTTCGTAAACAGTTAGCAATGCTACCTTGGCTTGGCATGTGTGTACCCGCAGTTGTGGGAAGAAAGAACAGAGACTAAACTCACCAATGAGTCAGTCTAGGAGAAGCCAGGACAGGACAAAGAACCAGGAGAGAACACTGATGGATAAATCTAGTTTGATTTGTCAGGATGACACGACTTGTGTAATAAACGTTCACCAAACTCTGATTACATGCCTGGTACCACAGTGGGACACTGAGACAAAGAAGAGGGGATAGTCCCCAAAGAGCTCATACTCTTGAAGGTCACACTTCATGACAACAAATGTGCATTTTCTTTTTTATTCAATATTTTATTAATTTTGTTACAATACTGTTTATGAAGAGCAAGACAATGGGAGGGAGGGAGGAGGAGGAGGGATGATAGAAAGAAAGGGGAAGGAAGAAGGAAGGCAGGAAGCGAGAAAGGAAGCAGAGAGGGTTACAGGTATTAAATGTGATAATCCTTGTAAAGGACTTCTTCAGTCTCTGGCATATAGTAAGTGCTCAGTAAATATCAGCTATGATATTGATTGTTATAAGGAGCCCAAAACTGTGTCATGCTGGTCTACAATGAATACTTACGACACAGTAGGCAATATTCCAAAGGCTTATGTATTAATTCACTTAACGCTCACAAGCCTATGAAACATTAGTATGCCCATTTCACAAATGAGAAAACGTGGGCACTAAGAGACTCCCAAAACCATAACCACCCAGTTACACCACTATCAGGTGAGAGATCTGAGAATCAAACCCAGGTAGACTGATTTGAGTTCATCTTCTTATTCATTACACTGTGGTTCTCACAGTACGGTCCCAGGAACCCGGGAACTTTTTAGATTTGCAAATTCTTGGTCCTAACCCAGGCCCAGTAAACCAGAAAGTCTAGGGGAAGGGCCCAGCAAACTGTTGTTAAAAGCCCTCTAGGTGATTCTGATGAACACTACAGTATGAGCACCACAGCATTAATTACATTAGAGGACTTCTCCACATAGTGGCTAAAGTAAGGCAGACAATAAAACGCCTCTCCCTCATTGGGACTGGCCTTGCCTGGCAACGGGCAAAGATTGCAACACTGGGGTCATCCATTTCTCTCAGTTTAGGGAGCTCCTGAGGATTGGCGCTCGGGAGAGCAATCTCAATTCTCTTTATTTTCAGAGAAGTCGATTTGGTTTCTGATTCTATACTTGGAGGTAAGGAGGCTAGGAGAGGGTGAGACCCCTTGGATGTCCTTAGAAGGGTTTAACTCCTTCAGAGCACCCCAACCTCAGTCAGCAGATGTAACAGGCGACAGTGTCCCAAAATATCTACCACTAGACTCAAAACAAAACTCGAAAAGGAAAGCTTTGCTTCTCATGTGTTAATTTAGCTCCTGACAATGTATTCCACGTGGATTTGTTCTTTCTACTGGAGTTAATTCAATCCTTCAAACCGATTATCCAGTTTGTAGATTATCTAAGCCTTTTGCTTCTCCTCCCTGGAGCTGCTCACTTTTGGCCATTTTGCTGTTCATTAGCACCTCTGCTGAGGATGAGCAGGGGAGAAGACAAGGTGAGGAAACTCAAACCAGTCAATTTTTCTCCTTGTTAGCAGTTCTGGCAGCCTTGGTGGGAAGAAGAATTGTTAGTGGCTAAAATGAGACACTGGGATTATCTATGGGCTTCAACTTTCCAGCTCTCCCTGCCCCTAATTATCACATATAGTCACGCCAGCTAAGTTTACAGTGTTAGCCCCATCTCCAAGCGAACAAAAGCATAATGTTCAAGTTCTAGAATTTCCACAGAGCTAACCTATGATATCCTCTTACCTAATTACAGCTCTTAAAAATGCCAAGGTCATAGACAATTTTGGTCACAGGTGAAAAGCTCACGCCATAAATTTTAACAGGTGGCTTTTCCCACTACTCCAACTTTCCACGACTGAACTGAATACACGCATCCTGACTCTCACAAGAAAAACAAGAAATCTAACATTAATTAGGCACCTATTATATTCTAGGGTGCCAGACCCTCTGCTGGATATCTTATAAACATTACCTTGTTCAATTCTAAAACAACTGGGCAAGAAATTTTTATCCTGATTTTACAGGGAAACCAACATTTAGAGAATTTAAGTCCCAGAGTCAGTAAGTAACAGAGCTAAGATTTGGACACAGAACTATCTCCTGACCGCAAAAACCTATGCTCTTTCTGCTACACACCTCAGCCTTGCCAATCAGATTTTTCACTTTAATCCAGAACTCTGCCGTGACAGTGCTTTCGAGGATCATTTGGGGCATGACTGTGCTAATTGCTCTGTGACTTTTAAAGATGAAGGCTGTAGCTGACTGAACCTGCTAATAGCATCCTCAGAACGTCCTCCGAATATTTTCAGGTATCTACTCTTTCTCTTTCTATCAGCACTAATACAAATAACCACCAGCTTCCACCCCTTTGCCAAATCTGTACAAACTAGCACTAGTCTTGTTCATAGCTGCTGATTAGTGGGAGACCAGACATTTCCTGTACAGTAGAAGCCTGAGGCGACATTGGGAGAGGAGGTCCTACAAGACGCCTTCACTTCCCGGATGACTCAGGGCCAGCAAGTGTGCCAGGATGCCCATGCCACAGAGGCCCATGCCCAGGATGTCACCACATGACCACTTCCCATTTCAGTGAGGGAAGAGCCGAATGGTCCAGTGTGAAGGCAGAAGGAAGAAAGGGGGAAGAGACTCTGTTGACAGTCCTAATATTCCACTCCCCCATTTCCGCTCCTGTCCCTCTCCCCAGTCCCACCCTTGCTGGATTTTAGTGCCTCAACTTGCTTTTCTCCTCCCCAAGACTTGCTGGCCAGGCTGCTCCCCGTGACTCTGCCCTAGTACCCCAAAGGCACCACAGCACCTCGAGACTCTCACCGTGCGGAACACTGAGGCCTCTTGGTGTTGGCCAGAGATAAATTCATCTTTATTTAGCATCTTGTAAAATGACAAATGGGCTAGCTTCATAATTTGTCAGCCAGTCCTTCCTCGCCACCGCTGGTGAGTGAAGACGGGCTGGCGTGACTTCATCTCAGTCCAGGAAACACTACAAAAGCTTGTCCTTCAGGAAAGGAAATCTCTTCACTCCCCTACCTACAGCACGTAGTGTCTCTACCACGTTGTAGACCTGGGAGATCAGTATCTTCCACGGGTCTAAAGCTTGTTGGTATTTTTAATATGCGTTACATTGCCCAAAGAGCTTGTAAAATAATTCTGAGCAAGGACTACACTTCTTCACCAAAGAACATCAATACGATGCTAGACCTGGAGGCAGTGCCTCCTAACTTGAGACGCAGGCCTCTGCCTGGAGCAAATGGATCCCAGACTCCACTGACGTGGCTCCCCAAGGCTTAGGCTTCAGCTTCCTCTCCCTGTGGGCCTGATGACAGGGTGGCAGCTCAGCTAGCCCCGGAGTAGCTTCAACATCCTTGATTTAATCCGGTCTGCTTCCATTTCTGAAGATGCCAGAGAAACCACACTGATTGCCCTAATGGACTGGACAAAACACTAAACAAATACATTCTGCACAGCCCCAACAACTTCAAAAAAGAGAGAGAAACTCAGACCCTGGGCAGTTCCAGTCTGAATGACGCTTTCTGAATCACAGGTCAGGGATCTGCCAAAGGCCCTCACACTGACTGAGCGTGAGCGTCAGGTAGCCCTAAAATGGACCCCTGCTTATTCAGAAACACAATATTGAGCATCAGACTGGTTTTCATGTGTGAAGTTGCACAGGGACCCTGTGCTTGTTTGAGCCTGTCTGGGCTAGTTTGAATGCTCTGCTGTGGCTACCTTGAAATTCTTCACAATTTTTCAACAAGGGGCTTGCATTTTCATTTTGCACTGAGCCCCGCAAATTGTGTAGCCAGTCCTGCCATGCGCTTTTAACTCCAGTCAGAGTCACTTCAAAATACCCACTTAGCCTGGGAAGAGGTGCCAACAGAAGTAGGGGGCAGTCAAGCAGGGTGTGAGACTTTGGGCTGGCAGGGATGAGGAAGGAAGGTGAGGTATGGAAGGATGACCACTCCACAGAGAGGAGGGAGCTGGTCAGGCGACAGGGTGCCCAGTGTGGGGCGATGCCACCAGTGCGATGGCGGCATCAGAAAGAGCTTCTCAAATACACATCCCAAGTACTGCTCACTTTGGAGCACTATTTTTTGGAAACTTCCCAAAGCTATCTCAAATCTTTGATTATGGGCCTCACTTTCTCTCTCTTTTTCTCGGATTTATACAAAGTCTGACTTTTCCCCAATGTTTTATAGAAGCTTGTTTCAAACGCTGGCATTCTATTTGTTCTTTTCTCTCCAGCCTGAAAGACAGTGCATGTGATGAGGGTCGTGGAGACTCAGCGAACTCCACTTCCAGGCTGTTAATTCTCCACTGAAAATCCACATCGATCAGCTGCAGAACACGCTGCTGCAGGAAGCAGGAGGGTCAGATACCACCGACCAGGAGGGCACTCGGGAATAGCAGGGCCACTCGTAGCCTAGAGTCTGTCTGAGTGCAAACTTCCCGGTGATCATCAACAATGGCAAACTATAGAAGAACTGTCCGAAAGAACATCCTCTAAGGAGCAGCCTTGGACAAGCTTTCCCAAATTTTGCCAAAACGAGCCAGAAGACAAAGACATTGTTCCTTTGGATGCTTCAATAGCTGTCCTGTGATCACCTGCAGGTGCATGAGATTGAGCCTTTTATTAATGTTCTCAGACATGACAGCTAGAGACGGATGGATGCTCCTTACTCCTCAGCATGTGTGCGCGCACACACACCCCACAGCATCACACTATTATACAATGGAAAAAAGCAGCTGTGTTCCTTTCAAAAGGACAGTTATTCCCTTTAGGGTAAGTAAATAGTCCACAGAACCCCTGCTTGTTGCTCCAGTCTTTCTTAATCCCCGTGCACGGCCTCTCCTGCAGAACCATGAAATCAGCAGGAAGTAGGCATGCTTTATGGGCTGCGTGTCACTTAGCACTGCCTGTGCATCCTAATCCGTGATGAAATAAGGAACCAAAGCAATCACCATCAGAGCTGAAAATGTGGCACCCTTGGCTCCAAGTGTGTCCTCTCTTGGGAAGGCAGAGCTGCTTGCCTGCTTCTTGGCAAAAGAAAGAAAATGGAGCTGAGCAGTTGCCGCCGTATTTGGAGTAGGAGAACATTAACATACACGGTGCAGAAGAGCAATGATAGGCAAAATAAAAGTTTTCTGAGGCTCAGGAGAATCCATCTACCTGTGTGCACTGAAGGCCAGAAGTACCCCAGCTCCACCTTCTGAAACACCTGCTAGGATGATAGCTCCCTGCTAACGACACTGCCCCTTTCATTCCTGCAATCAAAATCCACCTTATTATTTATGATTTAAGAGAGAAGGAATCTGCACCTACTCATAAGAACTTGGTGGCATAAATCAGTCCCAATTCACAGATCACAGTCCTGCTCTCCACCTAATGGCATCCAAATGGTCTTAAACACAAGGGTAAAAAGCAAGATCTTGCTTTCTTCAACTCTTCACATCAGACCCAGAGTGCTCAGCAAATTCCCTTTTACCAAGATTGCAGGCTTGATCCAGTTAGGTCAAAGGTCATAATTTCCCTGAGCTCTCCTATTTATTTGAAGAAAGGACTGCTGAATATTTATTGATTATTATAAGAAACCTAACAAAGGAATCTGATAGAAATTCTCTGATCTGGGTTAGTTTTCCTCTATCCCCTCTTACAATGGCGATTTTCTAAGGAACTCAAAGCCTTTAATTCCAAAGGTCACAATGTGTAATTATCACCAACGTTACAGAGAGAATCAACTGCCGTAAATCTTGAATTTACGATAATCAGAGAAAACAAAACTTTGTCCAAGAATAAGGAAAACAATGTCTGACCTCCCTTAATAAGCTTGACTCACCATCAGTGGTGAGAAAGAGTGCTGATTCAGGAGCTAGCAGGGCACAGCAGTGAAGAATGCACCTTGGTTGGGACAGACCTGGGTTCAAATCCCAGATACGCCACTTGTTAGCTGTGCAGCCTTGCATGAGTTATTTAACCTCTGAGTCTTGGTTTTCTCACCTTTAAAATGAAAATAACTCAGTGAAATACGTCAGACAAAGACAAATACTGTATGATCTCACTTCTCTATGGAACTAAAAAAAAACGTAAGTCATAGATACAGAGAAGAGATTGGTGGTTGCCAGAGGCGGCGGGGTGGGGGGGGGGGGGGGGGCTGTGAAAGTGATCAAAAGGTAGAAACTTCCAGTTATAAAATAAATAACTCAGGGGAGGTAATGTACCGCATGGTGAGTATAGTTAACAATACAGTACAGTATCTTTGAAACTTGCTAAGGCTGTAGATCTTAAAAGTTCTCATCACATGAAAAAAGTTTGTAACTATATGTGGTGACAGAAGTTAAATGGACATTGTGTTGATCATTTCACAATACACATATATATCAAATCATTATGTTGTACACCTAAAACTAATACAATGTTACATATCAATTATATCTCAATAAAAAAATAATAGAATGAAAATAACGCTACCTAGGATTGCTAGTAGGATTGTTACAAGGATTAAAGGAGACAATGTTTATACAAACCACCTGGCACTCAATGCATATCCAATAATGGTGAGCATGAGCTCCGTTCCCGGCTCTGATGATCATTTTATACCTTGGTCTCATTCTCTTGATCTTCAAAATAAAACAGCCAAAATAAATAACCACTAGGATCTAACCTGACTGAAAGCTCTCAGAAAAAGAGAGTGTTTAACTCTCCACTAATGCAGTCTATCTGATGGCCAATGAAAGTGAAACAACTTATAATTAAATAATATTGTAGCATTTTCAAAGTATAGGCTCACAAAACTATCAATTTTGTCACCCCAAGAATTCCTATTCATTTATGTTAAATAACAAAGATAGACATAATCTTCCATATTCAAAAAACCTCTCAAAACTGTCTCCATATATTACACCCTACTGCCACTGCCCAAGATCAGGGCCTTGCCATCTAACCTAGATATCATCTGTAATCACTTCCAAACTGGTTCTGATGCATCCCTCATCTCCTTTCTCCAATCAGCCTTTCTCAGCCATCATCATCTTCCCAAAGCAGAACTGACCGAGCTCCAACACCTTCACTGCCTTCTAACCGCCTTCACGATAGCCCAGACTCACGAGCATGCCTCACTTGTCCTGTGTTCCAGCCATCCACCTTCCCAAACCAAATGTCCCCTGCCCTCTCCACCAGGAAGTCTACTCTGATCCCCAATCTGTAACAATCACTTACTCTTGACCTTCCACAGCACTCCGTCTACACGTGTCTTACAGCACTGACCACTTTTTGCCTCGAGTTATAATTATTCACCTAAATAACTGTCTCTACTGCTGGACTGTAAGTTGTATCTTTCCCATCTTTGGTCCGTAGCCTTTAGAGTCATGTTAAGACATGCAGGTAGTAGGTAGTCCATGAAGGCTTCCTGAATTATTACTTAATTGGTTAATTGGTTTCAGCATGCCCCTAATCAATATACGCTTAAGGAGAAGACGCAGGGCCGGCTAGTTAGGCAATTCATTATCACAACATCTTTGATTAGTCAGCTGTCACCTTGGAAAGCACAGTGAGCTGGAGGCAAGCCCATGAGATGTTGGACACGAGGCTGGTTAAGTTTTGATTGGGAACAGAGAACAGGAAAGAGCAGCCTTGGTTATACGTGCGCCCAGAGAACACGGGCAGGGCAGAGCTGTTTTCTTTTGTGTCTTCCCCTCCCTCTCTTTCTCTGTCCTCTCTCTCTTATCAACTCCTTCCTCCTCTTATCTCCAAATTTAATTCATCATTCATCCAATAAATATTTAGTGAGGGTTCACTATATGCTGAGCACTGTTCTGGCTCTAAGACCACAGCACAATGATGCCACTAGCTTACATCCCAGTGCAGTGTGTCCTGCACTTCAAAGGCATCCAAATCATCTGGGGATGTTGGGGATCTTCCCAAACAGCAGGATCAGACTCTGGGTCTGGGGTGGGGCCTAGCACCTGCATTTCTAATAAGCTCTCAGCTAATGCCGAGGCTACCAGTCCACATTCTCTGTAGTATGGTTCTAGATTAAACCCTGGCTGCACACAAAAATCATCTGGAAAGTTTTATAAAATACTGGGCCTGGGTCACTTCCCCAGAGTTTCTGATTTAATTGTTCTGAGGGCAGCATGGCTTTAGAATTTATAAAAGCTCCAATGGTGATTACAATCAACATCCAAGGTTGAGAACCACTGTTCTAGTAGGAGGTTTAAAGAGGTACTAAATATTTATTTCAAATAGGTACCATGAAGAAAAATAAAGTAAGTACAACAGAAAGAAAGAGAGTATACTATTTTATACCAGGTGGTCCAGAAACGCCCTTCTGAGAAGGTGACATTTGAGCAGATACCTCAAAGATGTGCAGGAATAAGCTGTGCAGTTATCTGGCGGAAGAAGTCCACGTAGAAGAAAGAGCATGTGCAAAGGCCCTGAGGTAGGCATGTGCTTGGCATGTTTGAGAAACAGGAAAGGAAACATGTTAGTTTCCTCAGGAAACATACAAGACCATTCACTAGGAGACTTTATTAAAACAATGGTTTACAACTATAGTAAAACAGGTAATCTGATCTTAATGGGAAGTCTAGGCTCACAAAGCCTGAAAGAGGTCAAAATGAGTAATGTTTTACATCTAAAAAACACTCTGAGATGGGCAAACATTTGGAAGCCAGGGAGATGTACATGGGTATGTTAGGTCATTTAATCATCACAAGAATTGTATCAAATAGATATCATTATCCCCATTCTAGAAATAATTGACCAGAGGCTTGGGGGGTATATTCACTTGCCCATGATCATAAAAGGGTGAGATTAACCTGAATTAACTTGAATGTTAATCAACTTGATTAACCTGAATGACTTCAAGATCTGTTCTCTTTCCATTAGAAATTAACCACACACCAGGGTGTTCTCCCTAATTCTCACTTCACACATGCCCCCACCTTGGGCAGAGTGGGTGGGAGAAGGAGGGCACATGTCAGAAGTAGGAGGAAAAGGGTACAAGTGAGGGAAGAGGGGAAAAATTCAGGAGGTAAAGGAGGCAGAGAGAGAGAGAGAGAGGAGACGAGAGAAGTGCTGAAGGACAGCTGTCTCCCCCACACACGCCTTCAGCTCCTGGCTATTCACAGCTGATGCTCACAAAGCCCCGAGAGATGGTGTGCGGGTTAATTTTACATGTCAACAGGCTGGGCCGGGGAACCCAGATCTCTGGCCAAATGCCAGTCTAGATGTTGCTGCACAGGTAATTTTTTAGATGAGATTAACATTTAAATCAGTGGACTCTGAGTCAAGCAGATTATCCTCTATAATGTGGGTGGGTTTCATCCATCACTTGAAGGCCTTAAGAAAAAATAGACTGAGGTCCCCTAGGGAAGAGGGAATTCGGTCCCCAGACTGCCTTCAGACTTGAGTTGCAACATCCACTCTTCCCTGAGACTGGCCCTACAGATTTTGGACTTGCCTGCCTCTACAGCCGCATGAGCCAGTTCCTTAAAATAACACTCTCTCTCTCCACACTCACACACACACACATACACATGCACCCTACTGGTTCTGTTCCTCTGGAGAACCCTGACGGATGCACGACCAGGAACATCCTCCCCATCTATGATGTGATCCATCTCTGAGAGGTTTTCCCAGGCCACGTTTCTAGGAAGCAGTGAGACTGAGACTGGTGTCGGGGGCCTTGACTCCACACGGGGCCACTTTTAGAGCTGGAATTTCATCTTAAGTCTCAGACCAGGTTAAAATGCTAAAAACCTGACCACTCGCAGAATGTTTTTAATAGCATTTTTATTCCTTAAAACGGACTGGGGGATGAAATAGGGAATAAGGTAAAGGCAAATAAAAAAAAATGTACTTCACTTTGCCTACAGTTGCTGAGATCACTCTTTCTGACTTTTGTGATTGCTAACAAGTGAGATAGGAGGGTCCATGTTGACCAGGGTTCTACCCTCCGCCTGAGGATTCAACAAAATGCTTTGTTTTTATGAGGCTTCCCCGATGAGCTGGAAAATAATGATGGGAAATTAACACAATCACAGATGCCAGCCTAAAATTTCAGGACTGAAAAACACTGCAAAAGGGCTGGAGTTTGCTGGAGCCTTGACAAAACAGGAGACAGAAAGCAGAAAAAATAGAGAAAAAAGTGATTCAGTGATGCAATTCCACCCACGGAGGAAGGCTGGGAAATACCATACAATTCTTCCTCAAAAAAATGTTGATCAAAATACTTACTGGTTCAAAAATAATGATGTTGAAGAAAGCAAGGAAATGACATATAAATCACGACTTCAGATGAGTCTTCCTCTGTATTAATTTCTGAGTAAATAAGAATTTGCACCCAAAAGGTCCCAGAAACCATTGTTACCTTATATGACTGACGTTTTGAAAATGCTTTAAGGAGAAAGGTTTGGAAAGCAGAGGGAGCAGGATGAATCTCTCACAGAAAACAATGGCATACACAAACATTCTCTTTCCTTCCAGAAAGGAATCTGGGATCAGAAACAATCTCTCTACATACCAGTGTCTAAATGTGAGAGCACAGAAGAGAGGGGACCAGGATACATGAAGAAAAAGAAGAGAGGTATTTAAAAAGAAAGTTTCTATACTTCAATGGAATAACTTCTGCTCCATCTGCAATTGAGATGGAGAAAATAACCTCACAGGGAGAGACCCCGTTAGGCCTCCCGGCGTGTGACCGCCCTCTCGATGCACCGCTGTTACTAAAAACACTACATTCGTCTCCATGAAAAGATGGAACTCCTTCCTGGAGAAGCAGTTTTGGAAACTGAGTGGTATGGTACCATTTCACTTCTCACCAAACAGGAAAAAGCATTAAAAACACTGAAGAAACAAGAATAATGGGTGGGGTTAGTGTCGAAAACCGGGAGAAATATGGTCGGGAAAAGAAAAAGAGAAAAGAGAGGCAAGTCTAAGGCCAGGCTCAATTCTCTGGGGACAGCCAGTCCTCCGGAAGAATGGTCAAAGGCCTTTCACACTATTTGCCCAATTCAGCTGGTTAGTACTGGTTATTCTGAAGACTGCTATTATTTCACGACATTTGCCAAGGTCCTGGGCAGGAGAGAGGTGCCAGATATTGGCCATGCCTTGCTGAGGCCTCTGACCATACAAGCTAGCACGTCCTCATCTGAGTCAAGTACGGGGTCTAGTCTCCAGGGGCTACCCTGTAGCCTCCAGGACCTGTTTAAACACAAAGTAGGGGGCGGCTTTCTAGGTGTGACCTGAGGGAAGCCCATGACCCAACCTACCACTAACCATCACATCCTAAAGGCCCCCTATACAACTTCTCCTTGGTGTTCAGGAACGGTGGCTGCCAGACAGCTTCTCTCAAAACACCAGAGCTTTCCAGGCAGGGCAACACATTCCTACCAATGACCTCATTGGCCTGGATGAGTTCCTCAAAATGCCCTAGCTATCAGCAGGCAGAGCACAGGGCCCCAAGGCAGCGGTGTATTTTAATAATAGCCAGATCTGATATTTGCAGACCACCTTCCAATTTACAACGTATTTTAAAAGCGTTAGGAGCAGCGGCTTGGAGGTCACACTGCCTGGATTCAAATCCCATTTCTACAACTTTGTTGCCATTTTCTCATTGCAAACTGAGCATGATGACAGCAGACACCACCTGGGATTGTTGGGAGGAAAACAAGGGACAAACAGGTAAAGGACCCTGATCAGTATCCGGCACATGGGGACACGTAACAAATACAGACTGACGACTCGGCCCAACCTGGGGCGCAGGGAGACAGGGGCTCAGAGAGGCTAAGTATCTTTCCTGGTGATGAGCAGAACCAGGGTTCCACATAGAAGGTAAGGAAACACACAGATGGGACTGTGTCCGTGTGTTGGCAAGGGATGGGTGTATCTGGGGGGGGGGGGGCATTACAGGAGGGGGGATGTGAGTGACCAGAGAAAGCCATAAGACTTTGGAAGGGGACAGAGTACTAAAAAGGAGAAAAGAGTACTCCAAAAATGGTCTTCTACAGAAAATCAAGGCTTCTCCTCCAAGGCCCAGACCAGAATCAGCCAAATGTTTTCTCAGCATGTGACTAATATACTGTTGATCTCCTGACGTAAAAATACTCTATTCTGTAATGCTAACCACATGAGAGGCAGAGAAGCGTGATATGCTGTATTAGTCAGGGTTCTCCAGAGAAACAGAACAATAGGATGTGCACATATATATAGCAAGAAATTTATTTTAAGGAATTGGCTCATACACTTATGGAGGCTGACAAGTCCATATCTGACGAGCGGGCTGGTGGGCTGGAGACCCAGGCAAAGGCCAATGCTGCAGGTCAGCTGTGAAGGCTGATGGCTGCCGAATTCCTTCTTGCTCAGGGGAGGTCAGTCTTCTGTTCTATTCAGGCCTTCAACTAATTAGGTGAGGCCCACCCACATTATGAAGGGCAACCTGCTTTACTCTTCAAGTCTCCCAATCTAAATGTTAATCTCATCCATAAACACCTTCTCAGAAACATCCAGAATAATGTTTGACCACATATCTGGGCACCATTGCCCAGCTAAGTTGACACATAAAATTAACCATCATGTATGCCCTTGTCTGCCTTCAGAGATCCTGTATTACAGAAAATTATGACATCTCCAAAGAAAACATGTGTTCTACAAAGACTTACAAAAAAAAGAGGTAAAGGAATAAAACTCACAAAATTCAAGACAGTGGCTATCTCGGGTGGGAAGGCAGAGGCTGGACTGGAGAAGGGACACAGGCAGGGCAGTAGTATTCTAAATCCTAAGTTGGACGGAAGTTCAGACTGTCCATTTTATCGCTATGCTTTGTAACTCACACATCTTCTTGTGTTACATATCAAATATTACATATAAAATAAAGGGGGGGAAATCAAGCTTTCAGGCCACATAGTGAGACCACCACTCAATACAGCCTCCCCTATCCACTCCTGAAGCGAGAGCTCTCCTTCTCTGATCGTATTGTGTACTCCATCCGTGGGCAGATATTGCTAGACACTTTTCATGTGCTTAGGCTGTCCCTTCTCAAATGGGTTTTAAGTCCCTTACATTCTGGGACAGTTTCTTACAACACCTTTTTATTCCCCGCCCCCCGAGTGTGGCTGAATGTCTGAGTAACTCAATAAAAACTCACTGATGGCTGAAAAACAAGGTGGGTGGGGGCAAGGATAACAGAAATAAACCAGCGGAAAAGCAGAGTTGCTTGAGCGGCACTGCGTTTCAGCTTTATGGAAGGCATTAACAGCTCCAAAGGTTGGCTTGAGAGATCAGCAGCCAGGCAGGGTGACGTGCAGGAGTCTTACATGCCTAGAATTAAACAATGCTCATCCCACGTGGTGCTGGTTTACAAATGGTAGCCACCACTTGTAATGGTGTCAATAAAGATAACAGAGCAAGACTTGTATAAGGGGATGCAAACAAGACAGGAGCAAACTTCAGACTTCGAGCAGCCAATGGGAAGTGCCTCCTGGGGATGAGGCCCCTCAGCTCCAAGTCTCCTTCAGAAAACAGAGCATGGCACCCTGGCGCTTCTAGCCAAGTCCCCAAGCAAATTTCCAATCTTTCAGGAAGCTTCCTGCCCAGTCTAGTCTGTAGCTAGGAAGACAACAAGACTCCTCAAAGAGCCAACAGTGAGGAGGGCTCCATGTGTCTTCAAACCCCTAGTCCACGCTGTTAATCCTTCTCATCAAGACTCCTCAGCCCTAAACTTGAGATGCTCCCATTGGTCCCATGAACCCCAGCTGTGACTTATTCCAATTTTGGTTACAGGAGATCAAGACCATATGTGGTGGTTAGAGCTCTCTCCTGCTGGAAACAAAGGTTAACTTGGAGAGAAAGGACAGCTTTTGATGTCCGCTCACTACACAGATAAGGATAACAGGATACTGGATGGGGATAACGTCTCTGCCCAATGAACTGTGAAGGATCAGGCTGAAGAACTGTAAACACAACTGCTAAGAGAAGAACGGATAGACTTCAAATAGCTTATAAATGAATCCTGTGAAAAGGGCACTTTATATGCTATAATTTAGGAGAGAAGGCTGAGACTAAAATTACTGTAGCTACGTTCCAGTCCAGCCTCATCAAGTGACAGGCAAATACGGTCCTGTGAAGTGACACGACCAGCTGAGAGACAAGTCAGGTCACTGGCAGGTCTCCCCAGGCCACATCTGCCCTTTCCAACATGACGTACTCTAGGATAGGTCATTTTGGCCACTTGCCACATATACAACTTGGAGTTTGTGTAAGCTGGCCCTGAATCAAAGAAACGTCCAGATTAGAATAGATAAATCTATACGAAGGAGGTTGGAGGGCAGTAATTGAAGGGAAAATAATTCTCTCCTTACACTAAGAGATGGGAAATCGTCAGAGTTTATTAAGCAAACTGGGAACATTTCATGGACCACCCCCCCCCCCCCCCCACCACGAGGACCTACATACTGGTTCAACAATTCCAAAACTTCTCACATTTTGAAGAAAATGCTCTTCATGATGACAGAATTCTCAACACCAGCCTGCTATGTGGAATTAGAGGAACAAGCGAGAGCATGAGATGGTCCTTGGTAACACAGTGCAGACCCCGAATAAAAAAGTCTGTATCCAGCTCACATGACGAAATCCTGGAATTCAGAGAGGGGGTGATTCCCACACGCTCCAGCTCTGAGCAAAGGAGACGACCTCCAAAAGAGTAAGGCTCCAGCCACACCACTCCTGGTCATGGAAAATGAGCCCACACCTCAGGATTTCCTTATTATTTTTAAGACTACCCATTTGAGAAGCAGGGAAGGAGAATTTTTCATGTTCTCACCAACACAGTTTTTTCATCTGTGCCTCTCTTACACTGCTGCTCTTCTTCCAGAATCTGAAATTGAGCACTGCTGTTTACTTTCTTATAAGTTCCCTGAGGTTTGATTGTTGATGTCTGTGCAAGTCAGTGATTAGCATTCTGACTTCAATTCCTTCTTCAGAGGCAGCCAAAGGAGCCCAAGAAGTTGGCCACAACCACTCCCTGGAACAATAGGCCCTTTCTACAAAATACAGGTTTGTCTTCCTTTCCAAATACACACGAGTCGGTCCTCTGGCGGAGAGGTCTACCTGACTGTACAAAATGTTCACTGTGAGGCAGAGGGCTCCCCAAATGGGAGAAACCAACCTGCAGGTCATACGTCCAACAGAGTCAAAACTTTACCCCTGGTTCCATTTATAGAACTTGAAAGGTAAATTATATGCCCCATCAGAAAGCAAACACACAGAGCTATGGAAGCAATCGTGCTGGAAATACCTGGCTCTTAGCAGTCGGGGCCTGGAGGAGCAGCTGGGCTGCCAGAAGCAAGCCTTACAGGGACTCGCCCGCCCTCTCCACCTGTCCATTTAAGAATTCCTTAGTGCTCAGTTCACTTAAGACACTCTCTCATCCATGCTGCTCCCAAAAAACAGTCCAGTTGGCCCTACTGTTTCTCTAGCACTTAAACCTGAGGTCTTTAGAAAACGTGGTGCCTGTCTAAATGAGGCCCGGGGGGCCGAGAAGGTAAGGAGGCCTCTCCAGCACAGAGGCTCAGAGCACACTGATTCACTATTTTACTGAGGAAAAGTGAATAATCCCCTCCAAAAGCTAAAGTTCATAGCATCAGGCTCTCTACCCTTTTTTAGTTTTCTTTGGGATTGCTTCACAAGAGACGATCTTGCACCTGCTCTTGCTTTCACAGCAAGAAGACATGGAGTCTTTTCCTTGCTCTGCCCTTTACAAAACCGGGGGACTTAGCCTCTTTAAGCATCAGTTCCTCTGCATGTGTACAAGGACAATAAGAACACCACCCTGCTTTTCTCACACGGTCCTTATCAGGATGGAAAGAGATAACAAAAGCAAATATTTTAAAAGCTTTCTCACAAATGAAAGGCACTGTTATTTTCATTCCTTTCACCAACCTGGATGCAGGGCCTCGGGACATCAGGCGCTCAGACACAGCAGCAGAAGGAAAGATCGCTTCTTATCATCCCTGTCCTCAGAGGTCTTGGCAGGGAACCTCCAGCGGCTGAAGTCCGAGGGAAGATTTGTAAACCTATGGAAGCTCAGGGGACGGTTTCAAAAGACGGGACTCCCACCGCTACAATAAGTCTCTCAAAGCAATTCTGGAAAAGTTCATAGGTTCAAGGCTCTCGTTTTCATTTCTCTGTGCTTCTGTGAATATCAAAAGCCCTTAAATGAATATCAAAAGCCCTTAAATACAGGCAGCTGAACTGACTCCCAGCCTGCCTTCTCATGGCAAAGGGAGGACAGAGTGATGAAAGCTGGGTGGGCTGACGGGCGGTTAGAGTTGTCTTCACTGTCCCCTCATCTTCTCCTTGGAATATTCTTCTAGATATGAGGGAATCCTGTGGTTCAGACATTTCCCTGAAAAGCTCCAACAGCATGGGACAGTTTGGAAGGTGGAATTACCTGGGTTTGGGGAGGACTGTTGTTTTAAAAGAGATGATTTTTTTTTTTCTTTTTGAATAATTTTATTTTGCCTTGCCCTTTTGTTAACATGTTAATGTTTGAAGTTAAGGATCCTAAGGTCTGGGACGTGATGTCCTTAAGACAGACTACAACAGTCCAGACCAGACTAAATCAAGATATTTTTTTGGCTACTCAGGCCGAGAAGAGTTGAACAGTCCAAAGCACAGTGGCAGTTTGCTGCAAAATTGCTCCACTATCCCAGCGCAGATAATCTAATCCAAAGTTGCTCAAAAAACATCTGAAGGCCAGGGCAGAGAATATAAATAAAGGAGTCAGAGGCTTGAAACACACACCCCGCCCCCACCACTACCAGTAAAACTTCCAGATGATCCACACACCAGGAAAACTTCGTTTTACGAGAGCCTTTGGCTGTTTTAGAAAAAAATTAATAAACTTTACCCAGTGGCAAGTCATTACGAACTGTTTCCCAGAGCTATTGTGTCAGGGCACTAGTCCACATTGTCTCTTGTTTTTTGCTTAACACTATAAGTCTCCCATTTTTAGCACATTCTTACCTGATGTAGTGGCAACAACAACAGGAAAAAAAGGCCTTGTGAATTCACTCTCTTTCCCCCATTCTCCACACTCATCCTCTCTTCCTTCTCTCTTTAACCTCCAGACTAGCAGCCCTTCAAGGTGGTCAACATCCACTGACTGGTCTTGGGAGCGCTGTTCTCCCCAAGGCCCACCTTCACACATTCACTCATTCAACCACTATTTCTTGAGTACCTACTGTGTGTCAACACTGTGCTTGATGCTAGAAATTCAGTAAAAAACTAAACAGAAACAGTCCCTGTCCTCATGGTGCCTACCTCGTAACACCAAGACACACAAGAGAATGAGGAAATAAACAAAATATCTCCAAGTTGCTAACAAGGAAACAAACAAGAATCTGAGACAAAAACTACAAAAGGAGGACCTGAAAATACTTTGGGATGACCAAGATGGCTTTTCTTTTCTCTTTTGACTTTCAAAACTTTAGAAATATACATTCGTTTTAGGTGTTGGCTCTTATACTTGCAGGGCAGTCAATGACCTATCTCTTCCTAAAGTTTCCTTCCAACCTTAAAATGGAAAGGAATGACATAATTGCCATCGTTCAGTCCAGATTCCTTCAGGAAGCTCTCCAGCTCAGCCCTCAACCTCCAGGAAGGAAACTCCTCATTTCCCAATGGGTAGTGACAAGGCGCTCTGCTAGGCTCTGTGGATCATTCAAAATATCTCCTACAAGTTAACATGTATTTCCTTTCACTTAGTGGTCCTTGGAAATTAAAAAAAAAACAACCGATCAGTCAACTGCACAATGAAAACCTGGCCACTAAAGTTAAGGAAGGCCCCATAAGGATAGAGTGTGTGTTTTAAACTTCTTGGTATCATTCACATTGGCATGCCCATAAATATTATTCTGATTTTTTTATATCAAGATAACGAAGTCAGCCCACTGAATCCCCAATTGGTCGAAGCTTTTCTTTGAAAATTCATGTTCTACATCTTCAATTATTTTCATCCCACTTCTCTTCATCTTCTATATTTATACATACATACTCTTTTAAGTAGTGACTAAAACAGGAAAAAATACTCTAATACGGAACTGACTAATGCAAAGGTTAGCAATAGGGTTATTTTCCTCGCAACTCATATTATTTTTAGTATATTTCAGCACTTTTTCCTCAATCAGCTTTTAGTCAACTAACGACTCCTGGGTATTTTCTTTCGATACTGGTACCGTGCAGAGTTTTCCCTTTGTGCATGTGAATGTTTGGGGTCCTCCTGACATGACACTTTTTAAGAGTACTGGCTAAATTCATTTTTTCTAATTTTCCAGAGTCATTTCTGACATTTTACAACTGAGAATATAAACTGCATATATTTATGGGCAGGGACTACGTCTCTTCCTGTTAAGCTTACCATCAAAGTACTTCGTGAAGGGCCAAGTTCTTTACGGACCATTAGACAGGCTCTGATGGCCATGCTGATCATTTTTGAGGCCAACCCAGCTTTGTTCTTCAAACGTAAAGTTTATTCACTTGTATGAAAGCTCTGTTTGAGTTCTTTTGTTACCAAGAGATGAGGGGTGTGCTTCTAATGTAGCTTGGCTGATCTGTTCTAATTACAGTTATATTCCAGCTATTGTATATTACATACAATCATTTTTTTTTTAAAGATTTTATTTTTCCTTTTTCTCCCAAAGCCCCCCAGTAATAGTTGTGTATTTTTAGTTGTGGGTCCTTCTAGTTGTGGCATGTGGGATGCTGCCTCAGCATGGTTTGATGAGTGGTGCCATGTTTGTGCCCAGGATTCGAACTGGTGAAACCCTGGGCCGCTGAAGCAGAGTGAGCAAACTTAACCACTTGGCCACAGGGCAGTCCCCTATTACATACAATCTTAACAATCGTATCTTTCTATATGTTAGATACCACATCACTTAGCACATGGAAGACTATTAAAAAGTACCCCCAAAAAGTGCATTATTGAGTGGAAAGCCTGAAGACAGGAACCTATCCTGTCGTCTTTTATAAATTAATTCCTTCTTGCCACTATGGTTACAATAAGGAAAGATATGATAGAAATTTTACAAAGACAGAACTCTGATGTTGAAATTATAAGAATTTCAGAAGATAAAAGGGCAGGCTAGATGGACGTGGTCCAATGAACTCTGCTGTCAGCATACCTGAGGATACTGACCATGAGCAAACTCTTGTCTGTGGCTGCCTTGGTCCAGGCCCTCATCATCTCTTGCTTAAAATGTTGCAACCATATTGCTTCCGGCTCCCAACCACTCACACTGGTCTCCAGTCCCCTTCTCTCTGACTCTGATCCATCCACCACCCTATCAATCCACAGATCTAATTGGCTTAGTCTAACTGCAGATGAGGCTTCCAGGTGAGCTATTCCCCCAAACTCTTCAGCATGGCGTTCAAGCACCTCTAGCCTCCCACCATTCCACCCACTCTCTATGCTTTCCACATCCAGAGCGCTGCTCCTTGCTGTTCTTCCCACAAACCATGTGTTTTCTTTCACTTGCCTTAGTTCAGGCTATTCATAGAATGCCATATCTTCTTTCTCTATCTTGAACACCTATTCATCCTTCAAGACCCGTTTAAAACACGACCTCTTCTTTGAACCTTTCCTAAATTTCCCTCACATTCCTCAGGAGATTGACAGATCCCTTCTGGTCCCTCCTTAGTACTTAGCACAAGGTACTACAGTTAAGCAAGTGTACAGTCGTCTCCTCCAAAACACAGTGCAATCTCTGGTCATAGGCAGAGCCCCTATATACAGTAGGTGTCCATTTGTTGCACTGACATTAATTGCCTCACTTTTCCTACTCAGCTCCCCCAAAGAATACCACTCAGGAAGACAAGGCATGCCCTTGAACATTTCATCCCAGGAAAAGGCCAAGGATAAGTCTGGAAGAAAAATCCACCTCTGGCTAAAAAAACTAAAAACTCCAAAACTCTTGAGTCTTAAAAGACAATGGCTGACTTAAAAAGGAATAAAATTCTGACACATGCTACAACATGGACAAACCTTAAAACATCAGGCTAAGTGAAATAAGCCAGTCACAAAAGGACAAATACTGCATGATTCCATGTACATGAGGTACCTAGAATAGTCAAATTCATCGAGACACAAAGTAGAACAGTGGTTACCAGGGCCTGGAGAGAAGGGAGAAGGGGGCATTAGTGTTTAATGGCTACAAAGTTTCAGTTGGGGAAGATGAAAAGGTTCTGGAGATGGATGGGGGAAATGGTGGCAGAACAACGTGAATGGATCTAGTGACACTGAATTGTATACATAAAAATGGTTAAAATGGTAAATTTTATGTTACGTGTAGTTTACCACAATTTTTTTAAGTGGAAAAAAAGACAACAGCTGAGAGTCAAATAAATTTTAAAAAAACACACACATACACTGGAATATGAAAGACCGTGATACAGTGGATATAAATTTGTTCACCAACTCTCAGATTCCTGGAATGAGAGGATCCTCCTCAAAGCTTTAGAACTAATGGTTGGAAGCCCTGCCTTCCACAGTGGGACAGAGTGTATGGGATGTATTAAAATACCTGTCATTCAATTCAACCAATATATACTGAGTACCTCCAATGTTTCAGGCCTCACGCTAGGCACTGAAAGAAGACTAAAGTTGATCAAAAATAGCCTAGAGCATCCTACAGAGAATAATTATAGCACCCAAATAACTATAGCACCGAGCTGACTTGGATTGAGATTTATAAAAATAAATACAAATGCAGTATAGGAGAAGGGACAACAGTGAGTGCAAGACAGCTTTCCAACACGAGTTCAGGGAAGGCAAAACCGTAAGCATTGAATGCAGAAAGTTGGATGCATGACGCTGGCCCAGTTGTACCTTTGTATCCCCCCTAGCAAATGAAGAGGGGGATCTCGGTATGCTCAAAGGTCCTTCCAGCTGGAGGACTCTGCCATAACATAACACATACATATCTAACACGGAGAACGGCCACACTTTTGGATGTTTGGCTGGATCTGACCCAGTAAGGCATTTTTCCCCCCTCTTGACCTGTCTGCAGCTACTCCATCCTGCTACTCATGAAAAAGCTCAACAATCAACAAAACTTCTCTGTATTTTACTCCTCCTCCGTATTTATAGATTTCAAAGTATCTTGCAGGATAACTCTCTAAGTTTCCAAAAATATAGAAAAAACACTCACAACTAGATATTTTTACACTAGAATTTCAGTTTCTAATATTCAAATCAAATCTTGTACATCTCTCAACGAGATCCATCTACATAAGTGGTTTTATAGGGTGGAAAATATAAGTCGTTTTATAGAGTGGAAAATAGACCTTTTCTGCCTTTTCCATATTATTGGTGTTTTATGGAACAATAAAATGCAAATGCGTAATTAAAAGGAACACTTTAAATGAATTAAAATGAACAAGATGTATCCTACCAACTTTGAGGAGTTTCTAAGTTTTATTTTTTTGGATGTGTATACAGCAAAAGTGTTATTAATACATGCAAATCCCACTAAAATCTGGTTTCCTTCAATTTGTCCCATATGTCTTCAGAAAAATAAGAAAGCTTGAATCAAGCAGAAAAGAAAGAACACTGTCCCTCCATTTTAATAATGCACTCTTAAAGGAGCAATCTATTATAATTCTCCCTTTGCAATACTGCAGTGGTTTAAGTATCTGACAAAAGAGAGGAAGAACTTTGAACGTGAAGAACATCGTGTTCTAATGGAAAGATCTTCAGAGTAGGACAGGAGGGGCTTTGGAATCTGCCTGCCTGTGTCCTAACCTATGCAGTTTCTGTCTGTGAACTTCTCTAATCCTCAATTTCCCCACCTGTTAAATAGTTTAATATAGTAATATGTAACTCAGAGCGTTTTACTGAGAATTGAACAAGCACGTAGTGATGTAAAGCTCTTTGCATAGTATCTTGTATGTAGTAAGTATTTAGTACATGTTATTTTCTGTTATTAACCAACTTGTATTCTTATTCCAATGCAACCACTGGCTGCTTTGCAACCGTAGACATTTCCTTTAGCCTTGTTTTGTTTTTGCTGAGGAAGATTAGCCCTGAGCTAACATCTGTGCCAACCTTCCTCTCTTTTATATGTGGATTGCCACCACAGCATGGTTGATGAGGGTGCAGTTCCGCATCTGGGATCAGAACCCACGAACCCAGACCACGGAATTGGAGCACGCTGAACTTAACCACTAGGCCATGGGGCTGGCCCCCTTCATTTAGCCTTTTTGAAGCTTCTTGATTCTCCCTACTTCTATCTTACCTTACAAGAATAATAAGGGAAAAGCTGAAGTTACATCTATAAAGAAATTGGAGCTACTGGAAAACATTAAAGTCCCTTGCTGGTTGTGAAGGAGTAAGCTGCCACGTGTGGGGTGCCTATGTTGGGAGGCCCATACAGTAAGAAGCTGAGAGTAGCCTCCGGCCAACAGCTAACAAAAAACCAAAACCCTCTGTCCTACAACCACAAGGTGGTAATCTGCCAAAAAAAGCAGATCCTTCCCCAGTCAAGCATCAGGTGAGACCACAGTCCCAGCTGGAGAAACTGCAGCCTTGTGAGACCCTAAGAAGAGGACCCAGATAAACCGTATCCAGATTCCTGACCCACAGAAGCCATGAGATAGTAAATGTGTGCTGTTTTAAGCCACGAAGTTTACGATAATTTGTTATGCAGCAATAGAAAAACTAATATTAATGTAGAGATTGGGAATACAGGCAGATACACAAGGTACAAAATACACACACACACACACACAAGGGTTCCTATGATTTCATATTGCTGTGGTGATTCAGCCTCATTGGAAGACTATGGCAGGGAAGGACAGTAAACCAAGGACAGATATTTAAGAGTGAATGGTAACAATCTTCTCCATAGTAATGGGGTATGGAAAAAAAAATTACAGTTTTCTGTGGCATTTCATCAAACGTAACAACCAAAGGTTTTGTTTTCAATTTATTTTCAAATTAGGTAAGTCAGCCTTTCTGGAAACCAAATTGGGCAAGAGATTTAGTCAAGGTCCAAATCCTCTTGCCAAATTGCATTACCTTATGGGCAGGATTGGAAATCTCTCGGGACTCAGTTATGGGAAAGGCTCAGAAATCAGACGACCAGATTGGACAGCCCACATGCAACTTAGTTCACGTTAAATGAACTGACCCAAACCAGGAAATCAGAAAAGCCTTTTGTTAAGATGTGGGTTCTGAGTTCATTTTCTATTTAAATACTATAATTTTCCAGTTCCTCTCACAAACAGACACTGTATGCCATTTAACCACTCGCCCAAAGCTTCTATAGTAACATCTCCTTTCATTTTATCAGTAACTCCACTCAAACTTCTGCCCTTAAATTCTTAATTAGTCTGGGACCTTCTTAAACAATTTCCACAGAATCAGGAAACTTAAAAAGTAAGATGGTTCCTTGGAGATCACCGAGTCCTGTTCTCTAATTTTACTGGAAAAACTGTGAGGCTCATGGAATTCAAATGGCTCAAGTTTAAAAGAAGATACTTTTTACAACCTTTCAAGTGTTTCTTGAGAACAGAGAGAAGAAGTATATTTCTCTCTTAACCTTCCCTTTCATCTTTTCCTGAATCTGTTTGTTCAGATGCCTGCAGCCTCTGCTAAGCATACACTTTGGCAGGGAGGCATTTCTGTGAAGAACCAACTATGAACGGAAGAGATCTCAAGTAACTGCTGTGCATCTTACAGGCTGGGGTGACATTCATCACCCACCAACTGTCGGCCATTGCTGTCAATGCCCAAGAAATTTCAGCCAAGTCACAGCAACAAAAATAACTTATTGGCCCCTCTGCTTAAGTGATGAGTTAAAGGCACAAAAAAAATCATACTATTCTGTACAGATTCACCAACTGCAGCTTGGGGGAAAAAATAGGCAGAAAACCTATTCATTTAAATTTAACATATATTTACAGAGGTACTGCCTATAATTTCTCTATAATTTATTTTTCTACTTAACAAACACTGAATAGCAATCATGTTAACCACATTGCTGCCAGGAATACAAAGATGGTGTAAGAAACAGTCTCTGCCCTCAGAGAGTCTGCAGTCTAGTGAGGAAGTCAAATAAAGGGAATTTTATTGAGTATTTACTATGTGCCAGGCTGGTTCTAAGTGCTTTAGATGGATGAATTCCCTTAGTTCTCATTGCAACTGGATGAAGTAGGCTCTATCTTTAAACCCTACTTTACTCACAAGAAAACTAAGGCACAGAAAGGTTGAGTTCTGTGCCCAGAGTTGATGTATTCATTGTTTCAACAAATATTTGCCTACTGTGTTCTAGGCACTGCTCTGGATGCTGGGGATCCAGCAGTAAACAAAAGAGACAAAAATTCCTGTTCCCATGGAGTGACTCACTGGTGGAAAGAGAAATATATTAATCAAAGAACAACTAGAATCAATGTCAGAGTGACAAGTTCTATAGAGAAAAACAGAGCAGTGAAGGGACCACAAAAGGGTCATCTGGGGGAGATGGGGTAGTTGCTATTTTGAGAAGGGTGGCCCTGGGAAAGCCTCACTGATAAGATGCCATTTCAGCAGAGACCTGAGGTGGTCCATAAGCACCAAGGATGTGCAGGCAGATGGCCAGGCTCCAGAATCATGTTCAGCCACTATACTTACTGCCTCTCCACCATAACACAGCGCACAAAGAGCTGGATGAGCGAAGCTCTGACTTTCCTTCTATTAACTTCTTTAAA
Source organism: Equus quagga (assembly GCF_021613505.1). Taxonomy (NCBI): domain Eukaryota; kingdom Metazoa; phylum Chordata; class Mammalia; order Perissodactyla; family Equidae; genus Equus; species Equus quagga. Next base: position 45,943,108 of record NC_060267.1, read on the forward strand.
GAGCTTTTTTTCCTCTTCTAATTATAAAAGTAATGTGTTCTTATTGAAAAAAACAGGTTTAAAATTGAGTTTTCATAGACTCTTCTATTCTTACGGAGGTTCGAGGTTCACTGGCTACAAACATCAGAGGGCTTCTCCAGGTCTGACAACACGAAGTGGAAGAGAGAAAGGGCATCATTTTATGGAAATGCCCCTGGACGAGGATTCCAGAAACTCAGGTCTGGCCCTGGCTCTGCCTCTAACCTAAACATGTTTCTGTAGGCCTGTCACCTCACCTCCCCAGGCCTCAGGAGTTAGATCACAGGAACTGCAAGGCCCTTTCTAATGCACCATGAGTCGATGATCAGGAAGCAGAAAGATGTCACTGATAATGTGGAAAAGACAAGTGAACACGCTAAGGTTGCTGAACACATGAGATCCTAAAGCTCCCTGAACCTGTGGCCAGGTCAGAGCTCAGGGGGGTGGCTGAGGTTCCTCACAATCCTTCAGGATGCCCCTAGGTCAACAGTACTGGAGAAGGAATGATGAGAAGGAGGTGCCATTAGGACACAAACACCCTCCACCTGCCTACCAGATAAGGCAGCATGAGGAGAGAGCTGGAAACTCCTCAAAATCTGACTCCACATCTTATGGGACCTATCAGATGAAACCCAGTTAGGCTGAGACAAGAGAGCCTTGCTGGGTCTTGAGTCACATTGACTAGGGCAAACTCCAGAGCCTGGCAGGAGGAATTCTAATTATCTGATGAAAGGATTCCAATTGCTTAAAAGCAGTGGCCTCAGCGGCTGTTGTTCCCTTCCTCTCCTCATTATTCCTCTCCATCTTTCTCCATACTATTCTATCCCTGTCTGTCCATATCATTCGTTTTATCATTAAACTCTCAAGCGCTAATTATCTAACGTGGAGAAATCACTATTTCAGTTCATTAGAATCTGTTCATATCACGACAATTTTCTTAAGAGTCCTCTGAATTCAGGCTAGATTGGATAACATCATGAAATAGATTGGATAACATCATGAAAAGGAAAGATAATGCACCTTCGGTTCACACAGATCAGGGTGACATGTATGAAAAACCAGAAAATCAACTGTTTCGAATAAGCTGTCTTCAGTATCCTTTGATGGATTTTGGCAAAATTCAGTACACAGAAATTAAACATGACATACGCTAAGGGACAGGCACCACCTTTACATGACCATTTCCCCATTTTATTTTTTTCAATCACATGGTGATCTAAGAGAAGAAGAGCACAGTGATACGCTGACACATAATGAATGTCGAGCTGAATTCTCTCCCAGCTCCTCGAGGAGAGGGAAAGAAGGAAAAGAACATCTTATTCCACGCACCAGCAGGGACAGGTCTTCTAAAGAGAGAGATGGGACAAACACACACTAAAGTACATGCAGATAAATGATTACGACTTTGCAGAGCTCAATATATGAAAGCAGAGAGAAGGCTATAACAAACACAGAGACAATAACCAGGTGGAAAAAAGAGTTTGCACTGGGAAAGTTTCGTAGAGAAGATTTTTCAAAGCACTGTTTTGAAACAGAGAGACACGGTTAGGCAGAGAGGTGCCGACTCTGTCTGTACATAATCATCCTTCTACTTAACATCTGCACTAAATGATACTAAAAATCTATTAAACATTACAGAAGACAGTGCATTTGGTTTCAAGATGGCCATCTGACTGACAGAGCTTAAAGGATGAACTGAATGTTTTTATAAAAGCAACATATGGATCCAGAATTCCAATAACTCCATTAAAAGGTATTGTAAAATATTTCACATGCATCACATCTCACATAATCCTCACAACAACCCAGTGTAGGAGCTGAGTCTTAGTGGCCCATTTTACAGCTGAGAAAACAGAGCCTCAGAGGTTAAATAATATGCCAAAAGTCACAGAGCTAAAAAGTGGCAGGGGTAGTAGACATCAGACACAGGCAAGTCTATCAAACTTTAAGTCTGTGCTCCTAATTACTGTGCTAGGTAAGTACAAGAATACAAAGAAACTATATCTCTAATAAGGTGAAACTAAAATAAAAAGACTTCCCAAAAGTCATCTAAAATATAACACGATATTATGCCATGACACAATAAAATGTGTTTCTCTACCACCATCCATTCCAATAAAAATTTTATTTGGTACAACTCCATCCAATCTTCCCAAGTACGTGTGATTGTGTGCAGTGGCTGTATAATCTCTCTAGTTAGAGAGAGAATTGGTCACAGAGGACTAGCTCTTTGCTCTGAGAAGACAGACTCCTGTGGTCCACCAGCTCTCCCTGTGCTTTTCTCCAAAATCATCACTCCGTCTACTAGCCATAGAGTCTCTGAGACCAGATGGTCAGGGATGGGTGCAGGTGAGGCCACCGTCCCTGTAGCTTCCCCCAGTGCTTCAATACTAGAAAGCAGGTATATGAAAGCAGTTGGGGACAGATATAAGGTAGAGAAAGATCACTGGGGCTAAAAGACACAAGAAGTAGAGGCAAACTTTCCCCAGCATGTATTTTGCCACCCCTACGACAGAGTTATCTTGGTCCAGTCCCTAGCGAGCAAAACACTACTCCATGACCACAGACTGTTCCTGAATCCTAACTTAGGTGAACTCTATTATCCAAATAAACAAGCCAATTAGGACCAGAGGTAATTGGGATCTTCCCACTCTGGGCACATGGTCAGGCCTGCCCTCTTAGCCAACCGGATATGCCACCAAGAGGAAGGGTGAGGGATGTCACTACGTACCACAGCCCCAGATGACTAGTGGGAGAGAGGTTAGGAAAATAACTTTGGCCCATCTACAATCCTCAAAACTGAAGAGACTCACAAAAACACAAGCACGTTTGATTTCTCATCTGCCTCCACTTAACTGCACACAATGCATGTTCCAGTCAAAACCAACCACTTGCCAGGGCCTGAGTGTGCCATGCTCTCCCATGCCTCTGACTTCCCTGAACTAGTCCACCTCATCCACCTCCCTAATCTATCTTGTGAACTCTTACTCATTTTCCAAATATCAGATCCAGCGTGTTCTCTCCCTCCTACCCTCAGAAATCTTCTCTTCCAGAGAGAAGTAGGCCCTCTTTCTCTATGACCTAAGTGTTTGAGCACATATCATAATACATTATAATTCTCAAAAGACAGACAGGAAGTTCTATAAGGGCAAAAACTGATTAAGATGCCTGATCAAGATGGTGCCTGCCTGGTTCATGGTAGGTGCTACATAGCATAATGCAAAGAATTGACCTGATTAGACACACGGAAGCAGAAAAAAAGACTGGTCTCATAAAGAACACAGTTTTAGCTTCAAAGAGTTGAAAACGAGATAAAGTCAACAGGCACTGACTGCATCGAAGTCATATATAAAGAAAGTGCTTGCAGTGTGCCCAGAATTGTTCTGAACACTGGGTAGGACTGGGAAGATGGTAGGAGGAATAAAGTAAAAATAAGATGGTGTCTTGTTTCATGCAAAGTTTACATGCTACTTCTTCACACCAAACTGAAATAAAAAGCAAGGAGGATTTATCTTCATTGTGCTTCCCACAAATGTTCCTCTGGCTCATAGTACTACCGAGATTTCAAAAAAATGAAGTAATATATACAAAGTAATCTCTTGCACATGGACAACTGATTATATGTGCGAGAGTATTTATAGCAAATAGCCAAATTTTTTGCAATAGCCAAAATACTAGCACCAACCTGAACGCCCATCCACAGGAGAGGGAATGAATAAACTGAGTCTAATCATACAATGGAACATTATGTAGCAGACAAAGCAAATGAACTATAGCGACATGTCACCGAATGATACCAGTAAACACATTAAGTAAAAAAGTAAGTCCCAAAAGATTATATAGAGTCTGATACCCTTTTTATAAAGTTAGAAGACAACTAAACTTAAATATACCTCTGTATAGATACATACTTTTTATATGTGTATGTTTTATGTTTTTATGCGGTCCATCTTAAGATCATATATTGGTGAGGGAAAGTACAGTCATGTAACACTTAACGATGGGGATACAGTCTGAGAAGAGCGATTTCGTTGTTGTACAAACATCATACAGTGTACTTACCCAAAGCTAGATGGTACAGCCTACTACACACCTAGGCTGCATGGTACTAACCTTATGGGACCACCGTCGTACATATATGGTATGTTGTTGACTGAAATCTCATTACACGGCACATGACTATATGTGGAAAAGAAAGTAAGAGAATGATGCCCACAGGATTCAGATAATGGTTAACTTGGGTAGGGAAGGGAAGGAGATAAGATGTGGGGAAGACCATCACCTGGTCAGAAGTAGGTTATTTTCAAGATCCTAGCTTTTGTTTTGAGAGATGGGCTTATGGTTGCTTATTACACTACTTTAGTAAAAATGTGAAGCTAATGTGTCATGAAGTAAGGATTATAATGAATCCAACTCTTTGCAAATAAAGACCAATATCGAAACAAAAAAGAATATAAAGGAATATTATAAAATGTTGCCTGAATCTATGCAAAATGAACAGGTGTTCTGTAAGGGAGTGAGGAGAGTGTAGAGAAGACAGCTCATGCCACACTCTGCCACTAATTGATTTCCACCAGCCAGCCTGTGTCTAGGTCACCAGTTGAAAGGTGGCAAGAAATACCCATCTACACATCCCAGTCTCAATCCAGGAGCCCTCTTTTTCCTCTTGGCATTTGCTGGAGGAACTCAAGTGCTGGAGAACACCAGATACACTTCGGTTACCTCAGTACCACAAAGTACTCATGGAGCAGCATTAATCTCATCTTTGAATATTCTGACCCTTTTCAAATTGCAGCATAAATTCATGCTCGTGACATTGAGTACGTGGAGCTTCTGGCAAGAACATCACTGTATTTGCGCATGAAAATCAATCAGTTCTATCTTCTTCCAGAAGTTATATTAAGCAGACAACGATCTCTCCAAATGGTTTGTGCCGTATGATCTGGAGAAAGTGTGCAGCAGATGTCTGAGAAATAGGCAAAAGGGAGGTAGGGAGGACACTCCCAGTGACAGCTAAATGATTCTGGAGAGAAGGCGCCCCAGGGCGAAACATGGTCAGCCAGGACACTGAAACACACCCAATGTCCACAAAAAACACAGCAAAGAACTCCTGCTTCTCCAAACACCCTCAAACCAAGCCCCTAACCTGAAATTTCAGTTGATGGCGGTTTATTTTTTCTTTTATAAAAAGCTAGGTAGTGAAACGTTGGAACCAGAAAGGCAAATTTTCTTGGCTCATCTAAGCCTGCCCGTTAGCGTAACTGTGGACATTTTTATGCCAGGATGACTGTAAACAATCAAGTGTTCTTCCTGGAGAAGAGTTAACCATGGTTTAAAATAAAACAAAAAAGTAAACGTACTGTGCTGTGTCTTTAAATATTCAAAGCATACCTAATGAGCACCATTCATGTTTGAGCTGCCCCTCGCCCCCCACTCCAAGTCTGGTCTCTAAATTTCCAGCAGGCCCCTTCTTCTACTTATTTTGGTTTTTGCAGGTCCTTTAACGGCACAAAACTTCCTTACAGTACCCTTGCCCTCCTCCTCCAGACACAGGCCTTTACTCTACTTCCATACTTCAGAATGTTCTTCCATAATCCCAGCAAACACCCCACATCTTCCCGCCTGGCTGAGTCCTGGGCCTTCTTCCCAGTAAATAATCTTGGTGAGATCTTGCCAAAACATTTCTTAATCACATATTTTCTTTGTCTAAAAAGAGTTAAAGATGTAGTAAGTAACCTTTGTTCCTAGTCCTTCCCACATTTTCAGGAGCCTCATGTCATTTAATGTTAAGCTTGGTTTGCTTCTTTGAGCTACCACCACTTACACTTTATTTTGGAGCCTGTATTTAAATCCTAGATTAATCAGCATGGAGTAGAAAATTGTGGTTACCCCCCCTAACTTTACTGTCTAAATATATGCAATCTTGACCAGGTGATCACCAAGGATTCTTTTAATTAGCCCCTGGGGAGCCAAAGCCAGGGCCTTGAGGCACAGCTGGGGGCTGCGATTATTCTGGAAGGGTCTCCGCGAGCTACCACTCTTCTCTTGAGTTTATAAGGTTGCTCTGAAATGTAGTTTTGCATTCTTTGGCCCCAAATCCAGAGAAAAGTAAAGGACTCCCTGAGGGAGAGTGACACCACCTGGCTTTACCTTCTGCCACCTAAGAAGGTAGGTTACACACCAGCACTTAGGCCTCGTGTGAGTTGCTGGGAAGACGAGTGGGACAGTGAGCTCAAACTGCCTGATGACTGAGATTTTGTAGTTATTGATCCTGTAAGGCCAAGGGAGAAAGAGCTAATGGAAAATCAAATGAATCACTGGAAAGCCACAAGACTGAAGCAGAATTTATTAGAAAGCCCAAACTCGAACAACTGAGGTTGCCCTGCAACACACCCAACGTTCCTCTATGAGACCCATCCTCCCAAGGTGTTGGGTGATCATGTTATTTTCTCGGTAAGTTCATTCGCTGGTTCTCCAACTGCTTTTCTGATCAAGTCCAAATGCCTTTAACCTGCACTGCAGGTCTTTTAAACATGTCCCTGAAACCTCACCGTTCACTCTTTCCCTGAATACACAGGTTGCTTCCAGGAGGTGGTCTGCTTCCTTTGCCCAAAAGGTCCCCCCTTCACTCAGGTTTTCCTAGACCATCCTGGTATGGATAAGACCATGGCTCTGGAATCGGGCAGCCCAAAATCTAACAGGGGCTCCAGCATTTCCTTGGCATGTGACCCTGAGCAAACCTTCCCTCCATTTCCTGAGGTGTAAAACAGGAATAACAATAGAAATGCCTATCTTATGGCTGACAGGAAGATTAAACGAGTGAATACCTGAAAAATACTCGACCAGTACCTAGAACATGGTAAGCACTCAATAAACGCTGACTGCTCTCATTGTCATTATTCTAGTTCTAGAGCAATCAACTCCCTCCGGCTTTCAAACTCCTTTAGCACATATTTGCATTTGGCATTGATTACATACTGCTTTCTGATACTTCTTATCTTCTTAGACCTATATCTCAATTAGGCTACAAGTTCCTTAAAGGTAAAGACTACAGCTCACGTGCTTTCCTTTCCATACCACGCTTGAAAGTGTCTTAAATGCAGGGACACAATGAATGCTTGCTATTTAACAACAACACACTAATACTGATAAAGCCCTACTCTGGCCAGAACTGTGCTATGTCCTTCACAAGCATTAGCTCACTTAGTTTATTGATTTCTCATACTCAGTGACCTTGACTAAATGAGTGTCGAACTCCTAGGGATGTATCTACTCATTTTTTATTAAAAATAATTATTGCTAAGCAAATTTGAAGGAAACAGATACTGGGGCTGGCCCCATGGCCGAGTGGTTAAGTTCGCGCGCTCTGCTGCAGGCGGCCCAGTGTTTCGTTGGTTCGAATCCTGGGTGCGGACATGGCACTGCTCATCAAACCATGCTGAGGCAGCGTCCCACACGCCACAACTAGAAGGACCCACAACGAAGAATATACAACTATGTACCGGGGACCTTTGGGGAGAAATAGGAAAAAATAAAATCTTTAAAAAAATAAAAAAAAGCAAACAGATACTAGAGAGCATTGAGAGTCACAGCAGACTAAGTTGTTGATATGCAATCTCTGTAGCACTCCAAAAATATCCCAGACCCCTTCTGACAATCAAGGTGTGCAGAATGGTCTCTGAAGGGCATGAAAGCCCATAAAACAGAGAATGGTGAATTCCTGACAGATGTAAACAATAATTTCCTGGTCTGCCTTGGACGGCTCCAGGCCCTGGAAGAGTGGCTGAGTAAATAAAAATGAACTGAATCCATCATAAACTCCCTATCCCTCCCACTGGTGTCCCACCTACTGGGAAGAAAAATCCAATAGTTAGTCCCTGGTGAACGCAAGGGCTTTGATGTCTGGCAGATGAAGAAGACAAAGGAGGAAGAGTAATAATTTCATAAGTTGCAAAACTATCCACAGACTTTAATGTAGCTAAAGGTTAAACCTGAAGTACCAGAACCTTTTTCAGGAATGATAATAGAATTTTCTAGATTAAATCAAAGATAACATTTTAAGCTGTTTTACAACACAAAGGAATTTTACTTTGGGTTAGATCCAGTGTTGAATACTAACCTTGAAGATTTTTTGTAAAAAGAAAATACGGGAATCAACAAATAGCTGCACTGTGGACTAAATGAAATGTCTACCAATGTTTAGTCTGACTGTGGCTGGCTGTGTTTGAAGATAGGCTCACAAACTCTTTGTATGTATAAGTAAAGACTGTTTCTTTCAAATTCTTCTTTTAATGGCTGAGAAAAAAAACACTGGAATCATCCATTTTTGTTCAATCATATGAACATAATACCCCATTTTCTCTTTATTACAGAAAAGATTAAGACAAGGACGTTCTCTCATTTGCTATTACATTTAAATCAAATTTAATAGAGACCATCTTCTCTAGGCATCCTTTCTCTCCTTCCTATTACCCACATATATATTCATATGTATATGAAAATACACGTGTGTGTGACCGTTTGTGTGAGTGTGTGTTGTTGGTTCCTATACATTGATCTCCCACTTCCTGGTTTTTACCCAGAGAAGAAGAAGTATTAAAAAGTCACAAGAAAAAAAAAGAAGTTGTCACATTTATTTTACCCAAAAAGAATCAGGAAGTGCCCAAGTTCTTATTACACAGAGATAAGGGTCTGTGCCCTTAGGAGTGTGTATATTTCAGAAGGTCTTTAAGTAGCCTCAATTTTCAGTTTCATCTTTTCTGGGATGTCCAGGGGCAATTAAGCATAATTGATAAACAAATCAGCCAAAAATTATCACAAAGTTCAATATTAGTGTATTTTGTCCCCTGCCAAAGAGTTAGACACTGAAAAGTTACACATCGCAAATGACTATAACTAAAATCAGCATTAAGAGTACAAAAAGTTTGCTTCATTAGATATACACTTCACAGGCCACCAAACTTAGTGCACCGACAAATCCCTCCACCCAGAAAGCTGCTTCTAGCTCCTTGTCTTCAGTTGGTCTCAGCTCCCGTGACACTTCCTTGGGACCTCTCTGACCACCCTCCCTGGAACAGCCCACTCTCGGCCTGGTCATTCTCTGTTACCTGTTGTGTTTGTTTCAGAGCACTCATCACAATTACCTTGCTTTTATTTTACTGATTTTTCTTCTGTCTGCTCCCATAAGAATATTGGCTCATGGCTATTAAAACCTTAAAGGCCTTTCTATTATAGGCTGTATCCTCGGTGCCTAAAACACTAGGTATCAGATTTGAACTCTAGATGCTAATTAGATAACATGAAGGAATTACTGTTAGCTTTGTTAGGTGTGATATTTTGTTTATTTTTTTTAAGTCTATTAAAGACATACTTTAAGTATTTATAGACGAAACTATGTGAGAGATTTATACTTCAAAATAATAGGGTGGGACAGGGGTTCAAAGTGTGGTAGGATACAGACAGAACAAGATTAGTCATGTATTGATAATTGTTAAAGCTGAGGGATGAGCATATATAGTTTATTATACTGTTCTCTTTACTTTGGAAAATGTGTGGAAATTTCTCTAATAAAATCTTAAATCTAAATGGAAAATTAAAACAGGTAATATTCCATATATTTAACTGAACATTTATTTAATCTTGGGGTAAAGTCTTTCTAAGTAAAATATCAAAAGAAAAAACCACTAAGTTTTTTTTAAAGCTAAATAAAATTAGATGCTCATTTAGTTTATCAAATTAGCAGTGATTGAAGGCATGCCACAGATGAGAATCCATCTATGATGCACCAACTTATCTACCACTAAGAAAAAATAGTTTGATCATTTATAATTATTTTGTACTTACTGAAAGAACTTTCAGATGTACATATGATGTTTACATTCATCTTGTGCAAATATTAAAAGGAAAATAAGTGAAATTAATTGGTCACTGTGTTCCTGAAACTCTTTACATGCAGGGCCAACTCCCTTGAATTACTTTGACTCAGTGTCAACGTCTGTGACAAATGACCATCCTTATCCTCTAAACATGTGGCAAAAGGCATCTGTGGAATTAATTGCCAATTAATTTTATACCACAGCGTTTAGGAAGGTCAGGCTTTCATCTTTATGCACGTTTATACAGTAATTCAAAAAATACCTCTTGGAAAGGAGGAGCTAAGCAGAGAAGTGTGGGAGGCAACTTTATGAAATACATACTGTTACAGGGAATCCCACAAGAAAACCAGTAGTAGAAGAAAAAAAAGTAACAATTCTTTAGGGAATTTTTCTTTTCTGTTTCTGAGAGCAATCTGTTTCTGAGTTTATATTCTGATGACACTTCTAGGAAAACAAACTTTAAACTCAGGCTCACAGTTTGCCTCAGTTTCTTGAGACATGAAGAGTTGCAGAAAGTAACAGCCAGACTTAAAAAGAAGCTTTGAAAGACAGCTGATGCCCTCTTTCCTCTTTCCATTCCTAGTATTCTGAACCTACATGGAAATCAGAAAGTAATGAAGCCTAGCGGTATATACATCATGGCTAAAAATGAATCAATAAATGAATTAATAAACGAATTTCTCAAGAAAGAATGAGTAAATTCACTTATTAGAGTTTTTACATTTTTATTTTACTTTAGTTGCATTATAATTTAAATATCTATAATGGAGGCATCAACATGAAAAGTGTGACTAAGTCTGTGTCTTATTTGTGAAATGTGAAATTAAAACGGTCTTGCAGAAATTTAAACAAATTTCATGAGTTTATGACTAGCAGGGATTACTGAATCTAATCAAGGCAGAATCTTTAAATTGAAACAATTAGCCTTGACAATCAAAATGTAAACAAAAATATGCCATATAGTTTTACTCACTGAATTGTGGTCTGAAGCCTTTCGACAGTGGTGAAAATAGCATCACACTTCAAGTCAGGAACTTCCATTCTAACTTCAGACTTAACCTCCTGATTTTCTGCATCATCCCATGCAAGTCACCGGATTTTGTGGTTTATGATACGTGAAAACAAAAAATAGCAGAAACCCACCAGAAAGAGGCGTAACATTTGCTAAAAAGTGTTAATAGCTAATTTTAACTATGTAAATGACTGTTTAAGGACAGAACCCAAATCTTTAGCACATTACAACAGAAAGAAAAGGTAGGGCTGTGTTTGCTACTCAATAAATGAGCCGAACAAAAACTATCCTGAAAAACAAAGAAAGCCAATGGACCCGATGGTGCTTCAGCCCCATGGAACCCAGATGCACGTGGCTTATAGCTGCATTGGCGTGACAAAGATCATCCTTATCCTCTATCCACATGGCAAGTATGCTGGCCATCTTAGAAAGAAATTAAGTCTAGACTCAACAGGATGCAGAGGAGAGAGGCTGGCTCAGCAGAGAAAAGGTCAGTCTCATTTCTATGCCACCAGAAAGTGTGGACCAGACTTTGAGGACCTTGAAGTCTCCTACCTACCTACACATGATATTAACAATGACACGTTTTCCTTGTCCACCTTGGATCCAAAAAGAAAGATTTTGAAAAGTAGAAAGTGAAAGCATCATAGAGGAGTGAAAAACCTTCTTAACCAATGAGCCTGAGATAAAAGGTCTGAGATTCACATGAAGGAACGAGCCATTCTCAGCACTCTTCTATTTGAGCGAGACAAGCTAGAAAGATGGAGAAATGGGCAGCTGCTTTATGGCCAGGTCTTGACACGTGGTGCAACTGTCTAAGAAACTACACGAATGTTCAAATTATAGCCAGGAGGAGAAGTAGATCATCAACACCATTGGGGAGATGCTCTAATTAGTTTCCAAGCAGATCACTTTGCTGCTGGAAGGCGAAATAAGGACAGTCCATCATTTCAACGAACACTCTGCTATCTGTTCTTCCCCTCATATGAGTCTTCAATGGGGGGAGTTAATCCCTGGCTGCAGGAAAATCAATGTGTTCAGGCTGAGTCAAATTATATGAGAGATGCTTGCCCTGTTGCAGTCCCTGTCCCAGCTGGATATGTACTATGGACCTTTCGGGACGAGGTCAGCTATAGCACCATCGCTAAGGGGCAAAGGTGTTTGTAATCAAAAACAAAGGAAGCAAAATGCTCCACTACCACAAGTAGCTTAGAAATAAGAAAAATGTAAACATTGATGATGTTAGATAACATGCATGGGTCAACTCTGCAATCTGGTTTCCAGCTTATTATTGATAGATCTGAAATAAATTGATTGCCCCCAACAACTGTAGGGTATTTATTTCTAGCAGCTACCATCTGAAGGGGCCAGCGTAGTTCCCTTTGTTTCTCACAGGAACACAGGATTTTCTGAATCATCACTCAGCTGACCAAAATGCTCCCCCAAAGCATAAGATGTGAACGACTGAAATCCCACCTGCATCCTTTTCACATTCAGAGATCAAAATGTCCTCAGAGCCAGAGAGCTATCAAGCTGGATGTCTCAACTTTTACAGAGGAGAAAACTACACACCAGGAATGTTGAGTGTCTTATCCCAGGGTACAGCTAGTCTGAATTCCCAGCCAAGGGCTAGTCCCACTACATCATGATGCCAAACTAAAAGGAAGTCAAAGAAAACAGATTTGCCAACTTGAGAAGAGTAATATGATGAGAAGATGTATGAAACCAGAGGATGTCATAATGATGGATGACCACTCACGTACCCTAGAACAAGCATGTTTGAAAGTAAGGAACTGTCCCTTTCTCTAGCTCTGACACAGCAGAGAGACAGTCTATGAAAGACACAAATCACGGAATGTTATCAATGAGGGAAATTCTTCCTAAATGTGCCATTTCCCTGTGAGAGCAGAGGAGAACGAGAGAGTGACAAAAATAAATACAGTCAAATCCCATGATAGCTCCATTTTAAAAAGTATTCATTTATAGACTGAAGAAACATCAAGATCATTTAACATGCCCTAAGTGAACTTTGTGGCAGTCCGGAAGGAGGGAGAACATCATTCTATCGCCCCAGTCTCCAGAAACTAGGGAAGGGACGAAAGGAGACTCTGTGAGAAGAATTGCCAAGTTTTACTCAAGAAGGAATGTTCTTTCTCAAAATGCATATTCCAAAGAGTCTAGATGCGTATGCTATCTATGTTCTCTTATTCAGAGCCAGGAAAGAACTTGGATTCTCAGTAGCAGTTCAGTTCAGCTTTGTCAGAGAGAGACAAGAGGACGGAAGAGAGAAAGGGAAGGTGCCTCACAAAGCCAGACCCATCCATCTTCCTCTCTTTTTTCAGAGGGAGTAACTAGAATTGATCTGTGATCGCTTTTCCTGTCTCACAGGAACATCCAGAGAGCCACAGTCTTTGCAGGGAGGAGCAAATGATAAGGGAGACCTTCCTTCAGTTGATTTGGTTTGGATTTAACAATAAGCAGAAACTCAATTTAAAAACCAAACCACTGCAGCTCGTGTATAACTCAAGATTCTGAATTCACAACTAAAAATAAAAAACACCATGCTGTTCTCTGCATAAGCAAACTTCTAGCAACCTGACTACATCTGACCATACCACAGATCCACATTATCCTCAGCAAACAGTCCTGCCAAGTCTTATGTACTGATAAGAAGGATCGGGAGAGCATCAGACACTGACTCAAACACAGAATTAATCAAAGCCCATATTCTATATATTCCTTCATTCAACAACTATTTATGGAGCACCAACTCTATGCCCAACACTGTGGTCACGGCACAAAACCAAGATGGGCCCTGACTTAATGGGCTTATTGTCAAGTGATAGATATAAACAGGCAATTAAAAAATCAAGTGATAGAAGTTTAAAATGGGTGTTATGAGGGCACGTGAGAGGGACATCTCATCCAGACTCAGGGAGTCCACAAAAAGACCCCTGGGGAGTGAGACCTAAGGATGAATAGTCAGTTGGGAGAAGAAAGATGGAAGGAGTGTTTCAGGAAGAGGCAATGGCATATGCAAAGACCAGGAGAGGAGAGGATGGTACCTTCACAGAATCCTGAGGATTTGGTGTGGAAAAGAGGCAGGCGAGGGTTGGGCCAGAGCTAGAGAGCCAGATCACACAGGGCGTGGGAGCCTTGTCAAGGTTAGCTGAGTTTCCACCTGAGGGCCACAGCGACAACCCAGGCTTAGGGGGAGGGAGAGGGCGAGGCAGACTGAGTAGTGCCACTACAGCTCCAGCACTTCCAAGCTGAGACTAAGAAAAGGGCATAAAGCTTGCATGCTCCATTGTATATCACCCTACCGGGCAGCTCCCACTCCCTAACGACTGTTTGCAGTCATGTCCACAGCCATCACCCAGCCTGGCGCCACTCCAAACTAACAAGGAAAGTGACATGGACAAGCAATAAATGGCACAGACTGTGGCAAGAAACACAGGGCAAGGAGTAAGACAGGAACCTTCAACTTGCTTTCAGTGACTTTTTCTTTACAGTATTATTTCATTTAACCATTTCCAGGTACATATAGCTCCTCCTTAACTGTTTTTTTCTAGGGAAAAAAAAAAGCCCCATGTCTTAGCTTTAAATTAACATTTCTTTTGAATGTACAATATGTACTAACTAACTTTAGAGGGGTATATGATGAAGTTTGGGAGGGGCGTTTTTCAAAGGATTGAAATGCATAAATGCCCCTGCTCAGCGAAATATAGCACTTTTCAAATACTTTTCAAATAGAGATTGCTACGAATAAAGGACGTCCAAGGGCTTTTCTGTTTATTTGTTTGCTTGCTTTACTTTGGCCCTTTGTAGCAGAAGTACAAATGGTGATCTCTATAAGGTCCTGTCTGAATGCTTTCTGGGTAATTTTGAGATCAATGTAAAAACACCTGGGGGCTGCAGATGATTTGGTGCAACAGAATATCTAAAAAAAATCCTGGCGTTCTTGCTCCTGCGGTAATAAACTTTCATAGGTCGGAGAACTAGGCTCACCACTGTGACTACTGCGGGGTCTGTGACTATCAATAAATATGTGCATGCAAAAAGCCAGGCCAGTCCCAGGAGCTGAAGGAAGGCCTACCTGTACCTACATAGCCTGTGACGCGTTCGATGCCTTCAATTAGTGTTGACTGAGGGGCTGCAGCTTCCCTGAGACACTGGCAGACTGTGGCCTTCATCAGATTACCACCAGGTTCCCCACCACTCTTAGGCAGGGACATGGTCTCAGGCCTCCTGAGCATCAGGGCCCAGCTCCTGGCTCCGGGAGGACATGCTAGCAGTGACAGAGTGGGGCCGAGCTTTCTCCCTCCCCGCCCCCTCACCCCCATCATCACTCCAGAGATGGACATTCATGCTCTCCTGGAAAAGAGGAGTAGGAAGCAGCTGGCTTCCAAATGCAGAGTTTTACAACCAGGTCATCGTGGGGAAAACACCAAAAACAAACCTAAAAAAATCCCCTAGGCCCCGTGCCACAGCACACATTTTAGCATGGCCGCAGAAGGTGCCAAGTAAAGGGTGTTTCCATTTGCTCTAACTGGTTCCGGCACATCTTCATTACATTAAAAACATTATCTCCTCTTTAAATCGTAAACCCTTGAGGACAGGCGCTCTATGACCACTTTTGAAATTCTCCAACTTGGAGCCATGGTACTAATTAACAACAATTACACATAAAAAGAAAATATTACTAGTTTTTCACTTGAAACGCCCGAGCTTCCCTTCCTAGGTCACTGGCCGGCCATCTGCTCTCTGGCCCAGAATTCCTGCTTTCCCTCTTCCTCCACACGCCCATTTGAACATCCTCTGGCATTTTATATTGCTATGTTCCACGGCCTGTGGAACTAACAAGCAAGGACTTCCCAAAAATCAAGGCGAAAAAGGAAGGAAGCTAACGATCTGGCCACGCGAGCACATACTCTTTATTGTTTTCTGGATTCCGCGCATTGTACTGGCTGGGGTGGTCTGCCAGTCCCCAAGGAAAACGCCAACTGACTGTCAAAGAGCCATTACTGTTGACTTGTACCTTTTAGAGGAAGGTGGTAGGGAGGCCAGTCTTTCTGAGCAAAGAAAAATTCTCTGGGAGAGATTTGCGTTGGCAGAGAAATAAAAACTACACCTGCTTCAACCAAATTCCATAACACGGCCATTCCATTCCTGAGTTTTATGACCGAACCACATTCACAAGTTGTGAATCGCTGCCAAAGGCCAGTTTGGAGACCACGGGACATTGTCTGGCTGGGCTGGGGGAAAGGAAAAGATCATTCTAACAATAGTCGCGGGCAATATCTGGCCAGGATCAAATATGGGACCGTTAGGCAAGAAAACAATTGAAAATGGAATACGGCAAGGAAATGAGACAAGCTCTCTTATGTAAGAGATAAACCGATATATTTGGGACAACTCAACTATAAAATTTGGAGAGCTTGGGAGGAAAAAAATATTGACTTGTGAAGGAATGCATTCATCCATCCAACATAGTTTTCCTCTAATCACTGCTCCTCAGACACCTCATAGTTGAGCTTCATATGAACTAAAAAGTTTAAGGTTTAGACCTGATATGACTGCCTTTTCACATGGAGAACTCTTCCAAGTCTCTCAGTCACTAGGGCAGCAAAAGGTTTAATAGCCTAACAGTGGCTTCCTTTCCATACTAAGATTTCTTTTATTCTGGTTGGCAAAATGAGCTCTTCTCTCCTACGTCAGCCCACTCTCAAGAGCTATCTAGATTTTTTTCCTCACAGACATCCCCAGATCGTTTCTCAGCAGAGTAAACTCACCTCACATCCTGCCCCACCACATCCCCTCCTTATTCACCACTCCCACCTGCTCTGAGAGCTGCCCCTTCCGCAGTCTGGATCAACACCCTCTCGTTCACACGCCCTCAGAACACTACAGCTTGGCACGATCGGAGCCACAAATGGCCTGCTGCAGGAGCAGCTACACAAATACCCAGCTCCAGCAGCTGAAACCCTCTCCCCTCCCCTTCTGTCACTGAATGTTCAAGTTCAAGGTTAGTGAGAAGTGCCAGATTTTAGAGTCTGGAAAGTCCTCCAGTCAATGAAAAGGCTGAGGGAATGCACAGGGCTTTCTTGTCACACAGCCTTCCCACAGCAGTAAGACGGCACTACCTTGCGTTCCTGGCTAATTCAGGGTTTTCCACATAGCAACTGCTCTGGCCTCTTCCAAGGTTCTGAGCGATGATGCTCACCACCTTCCTTCCCTCACCGCAAGGACATTTTACTTCCAACAGGAAGCTCAATATCGCTGAGTGGCCCGTCTCCTTAAGACATGGCAACTCTGTAATAGCAAGCGTTTCACACCAGTGACCCCACTGTTCACACACTGAGGGTCTGTGAGATTTTAATAAGGTGGCTGTCCACTATGGGGACCATGGTTTATTGGCCATACTGCTGATCCCCTCCTAAACTCTCCTTTAGCCCTGCATTTTGGTGAACAGCACTGTCTATTGTATGCAAGCTTTGTTTCACCCCATTACCAGAGGACAATTGTATTAGCCATACGAGTCTGAGTTCCTATGTTACTTAATTGCTACACTGCTGTGTTAACGAAGTTAGGAGGGAGTTTGGCAAGAGCGTACATCACCTTCATGTACAGATATTTGTGGTTTTATTTTTCCTTTTGCCAGCTTGCCTCTTTGTTTCTATTGCCTACCATCTGCCTTTGAACGATCTAAGTGCGAGCAGATAGATTTTACTTGGAGGATGAAATGCTTTGAGCTCATCCTAGAAAAGCATTTTCATACACTGGTGTTCAGGGCATTCGCTGTTTAATAGGATCTCGGAGGCGATTCGGTTTGGGTTGGGAGTCGGTTCCTTCCCGTAGCCAGAATGCATTGTAACATAAATACCTCGTGATCACATTTTTTTTTCAAAAGGAAACAGGGTGGCCAGGGTGCCAGAACTAACTTCTCACCTTAAAATGGGCCCTGAAACACCCAGGGGAGTGCAGGGGGTGAGACAGGGGAGCGGATGGTGGGTTACGCACATGATCTATTTCCTACTCATTCTGTCATTAATTCATTCTGAGTTTACAGAAAAAAAAAAGACCCAAACACGAAATATTCAAGACCTTCTGAGTTTGTGGTTTTCTTTACATGACCAAAAAACACCCAACTGAAAAGTAAATATGTTCACTCAGTTTACCTGGTTGAGTTTTTCATTTTTTCATCCCCACTAATCAGTGATTTGACTTGGACTGATCTGTTATGTTGAACATACAGCCTAAAATTAATAAAATCAACTGCTGAATCAAAAATCAGCCAGCTGGGAGACAGAAGACCTGGGTTCTAGTTTGGGCCTTAGCCTAAAATTCCTCAAAACTGTAGCTCTCAATGTCTAAATTCTGTTATTCTAATGAGCATCTGCTGAATATCAAGTGCTCAGCAGTCAGAACTGATTGGGTACGCATCGTGATGTTGCCTGTTCCATCCTTCATCATTGTGACAGGAGACCCGGAGCACTGGACAGCAGACTGAAGTTGAATGAAAGAGTCAGAAAAACAAGGCTTCCAATTCAGGCCCCTCTTAAACAACTCTCAGGCTAGAGCAGCAGTCTTGAGCTGGAATCCCAATTTCTACCCCAACTACCAAACCCCACTGGACTCCCAAGTCTAAGTTGGTGAGTCCTCGCTGTTTTGGAATTGCTGTGGAGGCTAAAACTGAGTTCTACAAAAATCCACAGCTCTCTCCTCTCCTCCTTTGCAGGACCATTGGGATGCAAGTGGGGGGACGGGGGGTCCCAGTCCTGGAAAGGAGAAATCCACAATAAGCTTTAAGGTTTTGGTTATTCCCATCACTTCTTAGAAGCAAGATAGATTTTTTTTCTAGTAAATCAAAATATATATATTTACTGTAATGTGATGTAATATATATTTTTTATTAAGATTATGATAGTTAACAACCTTGTGAAATTACAGTTGTACATCATTATTAGTCATGTTGTAGGTGCACCACTTCACCCCTAGTCCCCTCCCCCCACCCCCCCTTTCCCCTGGTAACCACTGATCAGTTCTCTTTGTCCATATGTTAACTACCACCTATGAGTGGAGTCATACAGAGTTCGTCTTTCTCTGCCTGGCATTTTTCACTCAACATAATACCCTCAAGGTCTATCCATGTTGTTGTGAATGGGATGACTTTGTCCTTTTTTATGGCTGAGTAGTATTCCATTGTATATATATACACCATATCTTCTTTATCCAATCATCAGTTGCTGGACACTGAGGTTGGTTCCATGACTTGGCTATTGTGAATAATGCCGCGATGAACATAGGGGTGCATGGGACTCTTGGAATTGCTGATTTCAGGTTCTTAGGATAGACACCCAGTAGTGGGATGGCTGGGTCATAAGGTATTTCTATTTTAACTTTTTGAGAAATCTCCATACTGTTTTCCATAGTGGCTGCACCAGTTTGCATTCCCACCAACAGTGTATGAGGGTTCCTTTTACTCCACAGCCTCTCCAACATTTGTCACTTTTGGTTTTGGATATTTTAGGAGCAAGATAGATTTTAAAAAGCCAGAACAACCCACAATCCCTGCCCCCTCGCCTATCCCTCTCCAAAAAGTATACATGACTTTAATAAAATGCTAGCAGCTCTTTGTTTTATTATAAATGATTAAAATTCTGAAAAGAACATTTTTAAAACACTATAAGGCAGGTTTCAAAGTGTAATACTTAGAGAAATGTCATGCTTTAGGTGGAATAAAACTTCACCTACTCCCCTCGCCTGATATTAAAGCTAATGAGGGCTACTTCTCATCGACAAAGAGAGAATCAGTACGGATGTCTGGGCTGGTCCTAGAACTGATCTGGTAAGCCGCCTCCCTACATCTTCTCCTCATTATTTCTAGAAGAATGAGAACTTCTCTGTTTTCCTTCCCAAAATGATGCTGCTCTGTGATGGGGGAGGACTCAAACAGAATTCCTCAACTCCTTCCATCCCTTCCCAGAACAGGCTATGTTGCAAACAGGATGAAACTGCCCCGACACAGAAAAATATTACAAATGGGGAGTAATGAAAGGTCAAAGAATATGGCTACCTCCGTCAAGGTCTGACTACGAAACCTATTGAAAGAAATGCAGTTTCACTACTGAAATACAGCACAGCACACATTACAAACTCTGCTATAAAATGAGAAAATTATAATTCCCGATAGGCTAATACTGCGCTAGTAATGTATCATAAACATTAAAACTCTTAACATACAGAACGTAATTATTCGTTGTTGAAATTAAAGCAATAATTATAATAATTTCTAAGGTCACTATTTGAAAAAGTCATACATTTAAACTGGGTTTCTTACCCAAACTGAGAGAGACTCACATACATTACAAAGAAAAGAGTAATTTTTAAGTTTTTACTCAATAAGAATCACATGAACTATTCCTCAATTATTATAAATTTGAAATTATTGTTACATCAGAAGCTGCCAAAAATCTACTTTTCTTCTCCTATTTCTGAAGGGCATGCTTGGTAAAAGTACCAAATACTCACTCTTACGTCCTTTTAGCAAATTTAGGTAATGGAAACTGGTATAATCTCTAATTAACAGGAATATCAGTGTACCCCAAAGAACAAGAAAACCTTAAAGGGGAAAAGGAAACAATAAACTACGAAATGAACAAAACCAACGTGAACAATTAAACACGAAAACAGGTATCTGGAGAAGGAAGACGACTACAGTAGAATCATCAAAAAGCAGAGAGAGGGGCAAGAGATGGTGTGAAGATGAGCCGGTGGCTATGAGGGGCACCAGGGCCCCCAGCCCTCGGATGCAGCAAACCTGTCTCCAGGGAACTCACTTTAGCACATCCTGTTGTGAAGGTTCACAAGCCAGACGTGAGGTGTGGGAGGCTTAAGAAGGCTTAAGCTTTCTATTTTGGGAATGTGAATGAATGCATGATGAAATGAAGAGGAAACAAATTTATTCTAATAAAGAAAAAGAAAGTTCATACCTGAATAGAACATGGAAAATGCTCCCCAAAATAACTTTACAGAGGTGAAGGGAAAAGGAAGACTGGAGGAAGATGAGGAGGGAACCAAGGAGAGGTGGGGAAGTGAATGGTAGCGCTAAGTGGGCTAATAATAGACAGAAGGAAGAACTGCACCACAGGAGATAGCGACGCCAGGGAAGAAACGCAGGCTGCGAGCCTGGGAATTGCTGGTAATTATCTTATTGCACAAGAGGCAGCAAAGCCAGGGCCTTAAAAAAAGAAAAGAAAAAGTCCATCTCCTCCCCACCGCCCAGCTTCTTTTAGAAGTCACAACACAAGCTTGAGATTGGCAACTGCGGGCCTTACGCCAAAGAATCCTACTATTAGTTGTGAACAGTATTTTGATGTTCTGGGAATGCATATGGGTTTGATGTGGTGGAGGAACTAAAACAAAGCCCAGGAAAAGGGAAGCGAGTTTACGAAAAACTCTTTCAAGATGTGCGTGCATGCACGTGTGGGTGTGTATCTACTTAGACCCAATTTCAAATCTCCTGCAAAGGGAGAGCTGCAAAGAGTTGGTGAGGGTTGGGAGCCATGGCCCCGAGTTCAGTACAGCACAGCGGGGGAAAGCCAAGGGCAGGAGCACATGGGGCAGCTGCCGTTAGGCTGCTGGCCCACAGAGTCCAACATCCTGCTTCGATGATGGCCAGTAAGGAGGCGTGTGCTTGTGTGTGTTTGCTTAACAGAGGTAGCACACCTGGCTGGGCAATTGTGCAATCTGATACCACAGGGGGAAAATTTCTTCCTGATCTCAGCTTGTGATCAGATTTTGCCCCGAAGCAGAAAGCTTAAGTGTCCTTGAAACTTTCATGCAGAAGAAAGACAAACATACTAACTGGTCCTTCTTAATATCAGCTGGGGAGTCGTAAAAATAAAGTGCGGAAAAGATCCACGGTCTGGTATCTTTGGTCACTGAGCGTTACCTTTGCCACACTGGAAGACAGGTCAGAGGTAAGGCTGTTCCTCAACAGCCCTGATTTCACACAATTCTATTTTCGATAAAAGTAATATGTTAAAATATAACAGCATACCCTTTTGTAAAGCTTGCCACATAAATGAAAAAGAGTAACAAGTTCTTTATCAGGGGCTGGCCTGGTGGCGTAGCAGTTAAGTTTGCGTGCTCCACTTTGGCAGCCAAGGGTTCGCAGGTTCGGATCCCAGGTACGGACCTACACACCGCTTATGAAGCCATGCTGTGGCAGCATCCCACACATAAAATAGAGAAAGATGGGCATAGATCTTAGCTCAGGGCCTATCTTCTTCAGCAAAAAGAGGAGGATTGGTGGCAGATGTTAGCTCAGGGCTAATCTTCCTCAAAAGAGTACAAAAAAAAGAAAGTTCTTTATCAGATCACACATCACAATTTAAGGTTTGGAAAATATGGTAACTTCTGTTGGGGGCTGTGTGCCCCTTCCATAGCTGCATGGCACTTGTTATTCCATTCCTATTTACATTTCAACAGCTCACTAAGAAGTGTCCTGAAATTTTCTCCTAGGCAGGTCAAATTTTAAGCAACTTCAAGTGAAAACAATGACTGACAGCCCTAACATAATCATGGAGGTTCAAGAGTTTGTTCTTAAGCAGGTTGCTAGAACTAAGACCGTAATTCCTCATGGAACTAAATAGGGGACAGTCCCACAGACTGTGACATACTAATTATCAAAAACCCTAGGTCCCATCAGCACAAAGCCCTAGGTTCGTGTGTTCCTGGAACAGTAAGGTTACCACTGGGTCCTGTGAGGCTGGTAGAAAGAGAGAGGAAGTGGACAGGGAAGGAAATGGCCTCTGTATATCAAAAGCCTTGGCAGAGGAGATGTTGAGCAAGGACACTAACAGTGGGAAGAAACTTGACAGCAGCGCATTGTCCAAGTATGAGTTGTATAAGGTGAGTGCTCATAAGAAGGCACAGGCACACCCTTAGTGGCCACTCTCTACCTTAGCAGCTTCATAAATGTGCATTTTCACTAGGAACGCACAGGCCCACGCTTTGCTGCTCCCTAAGGAAGCCTACATCAGCATTCCTGTAACAACTCCCGACTTGCCACACTACCCCTCTTGGAGCCTATCTGAGAGAGGCAAGGGAAAACCTGGACTCCCTGCAGGACAGAAGAGCCTGGAGTAAAGCAGCCTGGAGACAGACCCACCTGTAGCCGAGATGAGATCAAGCCCAGGCGGGCTGGCAGGCAGCTGCAGCACGGGCCTGAAAAAGAGAGCCCCTGGCAGGTGGCCAGGAAAACTTGGCTGGTGACAGTTTGGGGGGAATAACTCTT
Source organism: Equus quagga (assembly GCF_021613505.1). Classification (NCBI taxonomy): domain Eukaryota; kingdom Metazoa; phylum Chordata; class Mammalia; order Perissodactyla; family Equidae; genus Equus; species Equus quagga. The sequence continues at coordinate 45,966,314 of NC_060267.1, forward strand.
ACTGGGGTCTAGTTGGGTTCAGGATGTTGAAACTTTTCACATATCCTGATGCCTTGAATCCCAGCTGTATGTCAATGGCAACAAGAGTAAGGAGAAGATGAGCCATTTGGGCTTTGTGGAAGGCCCAGGTGTGTCTGCTTGTGTCTGAAAAATACCTGACTTCTCCCAATTGGTTCATTTCACACTTATCAGATTGTTCATGACCCTAGTACACTCCCCCAATAGTCTCTTCTTTAAGCAAATAGCATTGAGTTGTCCACTCAAACAGAAATGTGGAGGCTGTCACACCATCCATTAGACATGACTTTGAGTTGTTTTTCTAGTTCTGTGGTACACTCAGGTGTTCTCACTTGTTTAGGCCTTCAGGGCAAGACACTAGGAATAAAATAAGAGCTCCAAAGAGATCATCTCAGATAAGTGAAAAGGAGAACATGGAATCTGGAAGAGAACGTTGAAAAAAGTTGACCCAAGTGCAGAGTCAGATTCCTCCCTTTGCTTGGAAAGGCCATCACAGCCTTCAGAGAATGCGCAGAAAGCTGTGCTACTCTCTCAGGTTATCTCTACCGACCAACTAGAAGAAGAATGAAGTGAGGGAACAACTGGGAGCCCCACACAGTGGTGACAGGCCACTGGTTCCCAGAGTATGAGAGTCAGCAATGCTAAGACCACACACGGCCACAACAAACAGCCATCGGCTCTCTCTCTCCCTGACCCAGGAGGCATCTTGAGCTGAGTCAAGAAAGAAGATGGGGGGCTGGCCCCGTGGGCGAGTGGTTAAGTTCTCGCGCTCCGCTGCAGGCGGCCCAGTGTTTCGTTAGTTCGAATCCTGGGCGCGGACATGGCACTGCTCATCAGACCACGCTGAGGCAGCGTCCCACATGCCACAACTAGAAGAACCCACAACGAAGAATACACAACTATGTACCGGGGGGGCTTTGGGGAGAAAAAGGAAAAAATAAAATCTTTAAAAAAAAAGAAAGAGGATGGATTGGTGAATAAGTTCATTCCTTTGGGGCTGCCCAAGCTTCTTCCTGCACATCCAATCTAAAGGTTCTCAAGCGTTTATCTCCAGTTGTCTACGTTCGTCTCTGGAAGGCGTGCAATCAAGAGGAAAGGAATGAGTAGGTGCTGTGTGTACCTGTCTGTGCAGTGCTTAGGTCTCACAAGAGCCCCTTTGGTATCCTGCCATGTGGTCCTGACACTGCAACAAAAATTGGGTCTCTACCTTTCTTCCTGCCTCTGCCTTCAAGGGGTATGTGCTCAGGATTCCAACACCGCTAGGTCTTCATCTTACATTTCTCTTACTTATCACAGAGCCCAGCACTCACTAAGCCCATAAAATAGAAACTTAATAAATACTTGCTGATTTAAAAAATTCTATTCAACTGACATACACTGGACCTCCTCTGTGCCAGATGCTGTGAGGACGCTGGAGATACAAAAATAAATCCATCAGACTCCTGCTGTCAGTGGGCTTTCACTCTAGTTAGAGGATAATAAACAATTAAACTAACCGGATCATTGCCAATAGCAGGCATGTTCAATGAGCTGTAGGATGCCGTGCCTGTCAGCAATAGGGAAGGCTTAAGAAATGGGCTTCAGACGACAAGTTGTCTACCAGGCAGAAAAAGAATCAGGGGAAGACTCCAGGCATAAAAGTTCATTATGCGGTTTGGGAGGAGAGCAGGTATTGCCTGCAACATAATGTGGAGGGGGAGGTTGGAGATGATTCTAGAAAGGCAGACTATACAGGGCCTTCCTTGCATGCCATGATAAGGAGCTGGGTTTCATCCTAAACTGGAGGGTCAGAAAGGGAATGATGTGATCAAATTTTTATTTGCAAAGAATCATTCTGAGCTGGACTAGAGGGTGTAGGGAGTGGAGACAGGAAGATCAGATAGGAGACAACTGACAAGTCTGGGGCAGGAAGGCAGACAGTGTAGTCAGGATGGAACAGAAAGGATAGCGTGAGAGATACGGGCTGTGGAGCACTGCAGCAGATTGCCTTTCAGGCTGGAGACAACAGTGCATCTGCCCTCCAGAAGCTTATGATCCAGTAGCCCTAAGAAACCACAGTGGATGAGTCAGTGTGCCCTGGACCACGGTCATCACTCACTCCCCTTGGTCCTGGATGCCTGTTATGACAGCACTGGCTTAAGCTGGCCTTTGAAGAATGACAGAGAGGTGACTTGGCAGAACTATTCATTACTATCCTTCTTTTGGCTGTTCTCCCCTGTGATTCGCATCCTGAACAGTTTTATTTAGCTCTATCTTTAGGGTGTAAGACTCTCAGACGGATTCTTTAAACAGAAACCTCCACCAAGAAAAGCTGCCATCTTCTCTGACATTCATTCTGCTTATCAACAGCTCTTGGCAGTACCTGACCTACGTGGGACAAAAATAAATAAATAAAAACAATAATAATAAGGCTTTGCCAGGCTAGCAAACTGATCCCGTCAGAGGATTATAAGAGACACCTGTTTTTTAACACAGCAGCTGCAAACACAGCAGAAGCATGGCATCCTAGTAACCAGAAAGAGTTCTCATTAAAATCCAATAGTAGCAGAAACTGGCATGGACCAATTTTCAGCTATGTCACCTGAATGTGAAAAGAAGTTCAAATAAGATTACGGGCCCAATAGGAACCCGGCTTTGCTGAACTTGGGAACCTGAATGACAGTTTGCTTATGGGAAGGTGATTTACCTATTCATCCAAGTATTCTAAATCCTTAAAGCAATTATTATATACGTAGAGTATTATCATGAACATACTGAAGCTTTTTGAAATTTGGTTGACTCATACATGATGGTTGACCAAACATCTCCTCATTAAAGGCAGCTTAAAAGCAAACCAGAACGTAGCCCAGTGTAGAACATGGACACTAACATAGGAACAAATAAACAACATTCAAAATTATCTTTTCAGTTCATTCACCACTGAAGACACACACACACACACACACACACAGAATCTACCAACATATAAACACCACAGGCAAACTACTTCATAGCTGAAATAGGTACACATTACCTTTTCAGACCAGACCAGGGAGATGCTCTTAGAAACAGCTTGTTAACAGCCCCTCACATTGCTGTTTAACAATCCGTTTATAGCCCATCAGAAAACTAACCCTCTGAAGACATATATTTCACATCTACATGTAAGGTTTCTTTGCCACCAGGCTGGGGTTTGTGCAATGTTTCACTCTATAAGCTAGAAAAGAGATTATACCACAATTTCTGTGACTTCTGATCCTGTGAGCATGCAATAGAGGTGCAAATATGCAGAGTCACAAGGACAAACCCTTGGGATAAAAGGAGAATGATGCCCAAGAAAGCCCAAGCCATACCATAGAGTCCTGACTAGCACTAAAAATAGTGCATAAAGGCGTGGTGTCAGCTACCCTCTCGCTGCTCTCCCTAGAACATGATAATTCTAACCTCCAGTGCTAATTCTAAAGCTTGAGCCTTCAGTAACTTTTTGAGGAAACCTTTCCCTGACCCAGAGAAAGCACTTCCTAGGCTTCGGAGTGTGGAGCACTTTCAATTACAAGGCCATTAACTCACACCAATGCGAACGAAGAGTGAACCTGAGATTGCGAATTTCCCCCCAAAGCCGAACACTTGCGCCCTGGGGACACTAGGACCAGCTGAGAGACTGCCTTTCTGGCAAATGGTATCCCAGAAGCCCCTGAAGTGCTAAGCATGATCAACTGCCCAACCCAAAACGCAGCCAGCTGGACTAACACTTGCTCGCCCTGCCTGGGGAAGTGTGCAGCCAGAACTTCCCCCAAAGAAGCATAACCTTGTCAAACACAGGCCCCATTCAGAGTCCCAAAAGATTAAGAAAAGAGAACCCTAAGACTATGAGAGCCCAGGAAGAATCACCAGATACGAATTTGGGGGCCAGAGCTGTGAAGTGAATTCTTCCCCATAATCCATTTGGCGTTCAGCCTGGCAGTCCACAAACACGCATCAAAGCAGAGTAACTGGATTTGCCCTGGGCTCTGAAACGTACCCAAAGAAAAAACAGAATGTGTCATGAACTCACGTTCACCTCTAACCTAGATATAAATGAACCAAGAGGCAAGAGGACCACACTCTCACCCACCCACACCTCCTCCATGGTGAGATTTAAATACCACAGCTGAAATAGAAACGTACACAGAACCATCTTTCCCTTAAATCGGACTGCTCAACACGATGGCTAACCACAAAAGCACACACGGGCACTCCCCCTACCTTAGAGAAGCTCCACTTGGCCATTTTACCAAATTTTTCAAAACAGACACATTCTCGGAAGAGCCTGCTAACGTTAACACTGACTTGTGCCCCTGGGGCCATCTCGTCCCTCTCTGCTGGAACAACAAGGCCTTTTAGTGGGGTCTGCTTGGCTCTCTGTCTTTTTTCCTTCCAGCATTTTTAAGGTTCTTTTCCTTCTGAGGCCTTGTCCCAGCTATCTCCAAGGAGAGCACACTGCCTTGCAGCCAGAGGATGACAAATAAATATTCTGCCATTGATGTCAGTGGCTCCTTGTTCATTTTCTAGGGGAGGCAGCTTAGAAAAGCCAAGGGGCCAGGAAGGGTGGGAGCATGTATACTAACAGGTGCCCTACTTGAGATGTAACTGAACACCTAGGTCCCTCCGCCCCATCTCCCTGCCTGTCTGGGTGAAAGTTAAAGATACCCTTACAGCATGCTGAAAAAGATTAGAGGATCATCACTCCAGCCTTGCTGTGCTTGCCAACATTCCCCCTGGATTCCATCGTGTTCAAAAGCTGTGTCTGACCTGCAGCTGACTCCTGCCTGCAGAGAGGCGCACCCTGACCACCTAACTCAGAGCCCTGCTAAAGCACAGGGCCTCAGAGACGCAGAAAAGCAGAAGGCAAAACTCAGAAGGCGAGCCTTTGTTTCTCTGGTTCTCCGAGGGTAAAGACCTACCTTTCCAATTGGTATGGTCTCTCCTTTCACCTCACCCTAAAGTATTCGAGTCAGCGGACTACAGGAAGGACTAAATGGCATAAAGTCAAAGAAGGAGCTGGCAGCTTTCCAGGGGATTTGAGATGTAGTCAGCCAAATCAGGTCATTCCGGTCTCCAAGTCGGGGAGAAGAGGAGACTTACCCAGACTGGGGATCTACATTACTCAGATTTGATCCCTAAATGACAACTCTCTCACCCAGTTCACCTCACTTCGAATACGGACCAGATCAAAAGATGCAAAGTGAGGGTGACTCCTGACTTGCTGGCCCCCTTCACTGGCCCTTATTGTCAAGACTGGTGAGTCAGGAACGTCTGGGGCTCTACCCTGCAAAGCACAAGTCAAGTGAACTCACAACACGGATTTTTTAAATCTCTCAGATCTCAAGTTAAAAGGAGGGCACAGCAGCTACGAAATGCACCAGAGGTCCAATCCTTCAGATTTCCCATTTCCCAAAACCGAATGTGCCAACTCTGCAGCAGGATGTTGAACATGAGGACACAACGAGGCCCAAAGAAAAGAGAACTCACTTCTGCCCCTCGGGTGCCCGGCCCGTGATCACCAATCTATACAGAAAAATACGGGGCTGAGTCAGGAGACACTACAGTGTGGTTTGCTCCGGCAGGAGTCTGATTTGATGGTCAAGGATAGACTGGGAGAGACAAACGGGCTAGCAGTAACAGTGAATACTGAAGGACCCAGCGCTGAGAGATGCTGCCTTCCCTCATCGGAGCTCCTCAAAGCAGTCAAGAAAAGAGATTAGCAAACTCCCACTTCCCTTTTTGTAAAGTCTCTCTTACAGTTCCTCCTGCCCACTCCAGTGCAGATCTATTTATCCGAGTATTAATCATTAGCCTTGGAACAATACTAATTCTAAATTGTCTCTGGACCTGGATTCTTCATTAGAGACCCCAGCACTGTTTCCGGCTACACCCGCAGCAAGGCGGCCAATCTGAGCCCTGCCTCTTTCTGTCTTATCGCTCAGCAGCCCCACAGCCCCAGCTGCCACACCTAGACCCACACTTTCACTAAGGAACAAGGGGAAGTGTTAGGGAAATGGGTAACCAGAGACAAACAGGCTGTTCTGTGGGGTTTGATTTTTTTTAATACAAGGCTGATTTCTATCTGTAGCTCATTTCTTCCAGGAAATACGTTAGAGTCAGCATCTCATCTTTGGTTACTGCTTCCTCATATATAGGGGATGTGCGTGAGGCAGGGATTACTGACTTCATCATACAGATAAGTCTTCAGGAAGATAAAGTTACACGGCCTGTCATAACCCACTGGAGAGGGGACGAGGCAGCTAAGAAGAAAATCACAAACTTTCACTTGTGTTTTCTAGGAGGAGAGCCGAGGAACGTTTTCTCTCCAAACTGTAGCTCTTTCTTCAATAGTCTGAAAGTGCCCACACCTGCTTCATGGGGTTGGCAGAAGAGGCAGCTAACATTCTCCCCACTACTCCTCAAAAAGGATCACTTCCCAGTCTATATGTCATCTTCTCATTGGACATGTATATACAAAGGAGAACTCAGGAACACATTTGAGGTCCACAGCAAAGAGAATACAGCTGCTGAAAACAGATCCTTCAATCCCTTAACATTTACTAAAAACGAAGGTTCCCTCATGCCCTGAAGTAACGAATTTGGCTTTTTCAAACTCTTCTCTATAAACTTCCACTAAGAGCCATGTACTCTCCGCTCTTGAAACTGGAAATTTACCACCCCCCAGCAAACAGTGTCTGTTCTGTGGTCAGACAGACATGGAACTGCCAGTTAAACAAAAGCAGACTAAAGAATTGATGTTCTCTTTTAAGTCTCGCCCCAGTCGCAAATAATAAGCAACTGTATGAACAAGCGGATCCCTGAAGAGGTTCAAATACTTGAGTGCTGAGTAATAATGCTAGTTAAGAGTCACTGTACAGTACTTCCAAGCTTAGGATTTTTCCTTTTCTTTCATCTCTGGAAACTTATTCAGAACCACACTAGCTGTTCCCTCAAAACTTGACTGTAAGATGCAAAAGGCATTTGTTATTATCATGTAATTGCAGTTGGCTCATCTCTCCTGCTGTTGAGGCTTGTAATTCAATTAAAGTTAAAATAAGAGCTTTGCTGAGCGCTGACTGAGTGACCCCAGCCCTGTGAGAAACTCAATGGGACAGTGACAAGAGCACTTGCTGGGACTCCATCAACTCCGGAGGCCTAGACTTTAGTCCAGGCAGTGCCACGAACGAGTCATGGGAGCTTGAGCAAGACCATTCACATCTCTGGCTTTTGTATTCTCAACTGTATAATGCAGGCACAGACTAGAAAATCTCCAGCCCCTTCTAGATCCATAAGATGTGGAGGATCTATAAAGGGGAAGAAGAACTAGTTGTTTTTTTAACAGTTTAAGGCACTGTATTAGGCAATTTACATATCCCAACAGCCCTAAAATACAGGTATTTTTATTACTACTTCAGATAAGTTAACAGGTTCAAGATTAAGATGAACAAGTTCAAGAACCAGGATTCACACTCAGTCTGTCTACTCCAGTGTCTGTGCTCTGCCCCTAGAAGTGTTCCGCGGTACGGCCATGACTGGACCCCTCTTCTCAGCAATTTATAATCCCCTTAAGAGAAACTGACATTACAGAAAAGAACCAAAGAACAACACCAGCCAGAATGAAATGCAAATCAAAATCTGAAGCAGAGGTGATTGGAACTACGTTGTGGCCACACTGACATCACTGAGCACGTTCACTCAGAGCGCGCACACCAGCAGAGCGACGTGTCCTTTTCAGGTCATTCAGGAAATGAGATTGTTTTCCGTATGTCTGACTCCCACACACAAAGGGAAAATACCCCCGAGGAGCACACCAGGTCTGGGGAGCGTGCAGATTTACTGGATAGCTCTTTCCCGTCCTCTCCGGGGAGTAAAGTGTTTTTCATAAGTCATTCGTCCAGATAACTGAAGCGTAGCCTTTTGAAACTTAACATTATTTTTATGCCAACCATTTTTGTTGGATAGCTTTCCAAAATGCATTGCATTATTTCCTCACTTCCTATATCTCACAAAGTTTGTCCTTAACTTGGGAGTCATAATTATGATCATTAATATCATCAGTCATCGTGTGGTGCCACACAAAGGGGTTTAACTCTCTCTCTCTCTCTACGAGTCCTCACGATGAACCTATGCTTTCTAAATTCTTGTCTGCTTTTTATCCATTTTCCCTGCCACAGTGTTAGAGGGACACGGCCCTAAGACAGAACCCCTGATTCTGACTCTGGCTTGGCTACAATGAGCATTGTGAGCTCAGGCTCACTACTTAAACGACAACGAACTCAGTTTCCTCATATGTTTCATTAGAATTGGGGACCACGCTTCCTTAGTCCCCTCTTAGTGCCTCTACACCACATCTCTCTCTGCTGCCTTCCTCTATCTGCTCTGAAGACATGCCTCATGAAAGCCACTCAAATCCAGAAATTGATGGAGTCAGATGGCCAAAATTCCCTCTTCCTTCAAGTAAATTAGAGCAAGGCAAGATGATCAGGTTATGAGGAGAGAGGAAAAGAAAAAAGATGATTCCTTTGGTCGTGGGGGACAATCAGGGAACATCTGCAAAGACTTCAAATAGATTCCTAGAAATCTCAGTTTTAAAGATGTACAGGGAGGATGGTTTAAAAAAAAAAAAAAGAACAGTGTGCTCACGAATTGTTTAAAAAGTTTTAAAGGAAAAAAAGTTGTGGAAGGAAAAGAGACTGACGAGGGAATCATGCAGATAAAGACAGCTAGCACGGAGGCAGGAAGAGAGGACACAGCCTCAGCCTGTCACCCACTGAAGAAGGAACAGTTAGGCAGAAAAAGCAGAAAAGAGCAGAAAAGCAGAGAGGGAAAAGAAAGGTTTCTGAGAAAAGCAAGAAAGGCCCAAAATGAAACCCATCAAAAGACTAAATGTCACTAGCGAATGTCAGGGATTGGTGTAAAAATGGAAGCTCTGGACATTCATTCCAAGGTGGGTAGCGCCATGTGCCCACCTAGTCAACCCCACTACAAGAGGAACAACGCACCTTCAGAGGAAACCAGAGAGGGAAAGAGATTCCAGACCTGAGTAAACATCTCTGCCCACTCCATTCCTGCCTCTCAGCTTGGCTTATGTGACGCTCCACCATCTCCCCATCATGCTTAGTTTCCTCATTTTCTTCACAAAGATGGCTGTACCTGAGATTAGTGCCATGGAAAACACTCTGGAACTGTAGTCCCATGACATAGATTCTGGCCCCAGCTTTGCCACATACAGCCTGTGAGATCTTAGGCCAGTTCATCACTTAACCGCTCAGGGCTTCAGCTACCTCATTTGTAAAATGGGGTGAAAAACTGCACCCGAGGGAGTTGTGAAGAGTAAATGAAACAGTGTAGATAAAACACTTAGCACAAGGAGCAGCACGCAGCAGTGGTCAACAAATGATGGTGGTGAGGAGGAGGGGGGAGAAGAAGAGGAGAGGCAAGTGTAGGAGCCACAGCAACTAAGACAGCAGACCTTTGACCAGACAGAATTTAAAAAGCTCCCAAAATGCAAGTCTTCCACGGTTTTCCACAAGCATGGTCCGCAGGACTGAGTGAGCTCTTCCAGGAGTCCACACTGAAACATGGGCTAATGCCTTCCTTCGTCAACCCCACCCCCACTGCCTGAAGATTCCAGATCATTTAGACAAAGACCAGGCTGAACTGTAGATTTTCACTAGGAAGAAAAGGTTATCAAGCAAATTACCAGACCAAATAGTCTATCCGTGATGATATTTTGACAGCGAAGGGGCAGTTTCAAGCACATAATAGCTCTCATTTCTACCCAACAGATGATGTGGCACACAAGCCATTTTTGCCTGTTCACTGAGGCTCACCCTGAGATGCCCCAGTAAGCAACACTTTACCAGACTGGTTCCTGTACGTTCACAAATCAGTAAAAATGTGTTTTTAATAGGCCATAATTCTAACTTCTCACTAATTCAGTCTCATCTCTCCTCAAAAGCTAGGTTTGGCAGCAAACAGCCTTTAAGCTGAGCCCCTTTTGCTGTGGGAACCCGGAGTAAACTCACACTCATTCTATTCAACAAATACACACAGAGATTGTTTTTTTTACATGTCTAACAACAAATACAGCCATGAAGGACTCTGCCAGAAAACAAACTCCAGCGCTTTTTCTAAAGTAGCTTTCACAGAGAAAAATCTGTCATTTGTGTATGCCACACCGTAGGGGGCTTCATTTGACACCGATTCACTCAGCTGGGAGATCCACACCAAAGGGAAACTTTTGAAAATCGGTAAGAGAAGGCAACTGCTCTTCAAGTTAGTCCCCTCATCCCCTTGCCCTCAACTTTCCTCAGTGTGAGTAAATGCAGCTCAAGTCAGACTTAAGAATTTGTTTTAGTTCTACCTTCCTCCGGTGCCCACATTTGGGGTATTTTGCCCCTTGACTTACCCATGCTAAGGAGGGAAGCTATTTCTCTAGGACCAGCTGCCATGTTTTTGGCTGATGTCATTTGAGGCATAGAGCTTACTATGCATAAATGAAGGTGTTAGTTTGGCTGCCCCTGGGTAAAGGAGCCTATGGCCCACTCAAGGATTTCTCAGAACAGGCCCTGATAACAGGCCCAGTGCCCTCAGCCCAAAGCAGAAGTACCAATCCCTCACACACTATAAAAAAAGTATTGCTGCATCCTACCCATCCCATCTTTGGGTATATAGCCAAAGAACTCAAAGCAGGATCTCCAAGAGGTATTTGCACACGCATGTTCATTCACCCCAGTATTATTCACAACAGCCATGAGATGGAAGTAACCCAAACATCCACTGATAGATGAATGGATAAACAAAATGCGGCATACACATAAAATGGAACATTATGCAGTCTTAAAAAAAAAAGAAGGCCATCCCGTCACATGCTACAACACGGATGCTAAGTGAAATAAAAATAATGTATGACTCTACTCATACGAGGCATCTAAAGGAGTCAAAATCATAGAAACAAAAAATAGAAAGGTGGTTACACAGGGCTAGGAGGAAGGACAAAGGGAAATTAGTGTTCAGTGGGTATAGAGTTTGTGTTGCAAGACGGAAAAGTTCTAGAGATCTGTTGCACAACAGTGTGACTATACTTAACATGACTGAACTGTATACTTAAAAATAGTTAAGATGGTAAACATAATCTTTTTTACCATAATAAAAAAAACTGCTGCAAATAGCAGTACAAATACAATTCCATCGAGCCCTTCTTCCCTCAGCCCCTACTCCTACTGCTTCCTCTTCTCACAGCTAACAATATACCCTCTCGGCCCAATGCTCCCTCCACATACCATCTTCCTTGGCACATACCTCCGTGCCCTCACACCAGCTGGCTTGTGATTAAAATGGACCAAGCTAGGAAGTGCCAGAGAGGGTGCAGCCTACTGGATCGAATTTCCTGGGCCTTTTATACATGATACACCAGGACCCGAGCAAACACGATGCAATGGCCCGAGAACCAGGAGGCCTGTGTTGCTCTAAACCAGGTTCGGTCATCGATCAGCTGAAGCAAACCATTTAGCTCTCTGGAACCCCCTCTATAAAAATGGGAGGTTGAGCCAGGTTATCTCGGAGGTGTTTCAACTCGGAAAGTCTAAAAGTTCCCTGATTTGACTGTCAAAGCAACTGGCCCGCTAATCTGAACCTTCTCAAGTCATTCCTCCAGGCCCTTGTATCTTTTACTCAATTCCTTTGTTTGTTTAGATACAAAAGCAGTTTTTGGTAATTTTATCAAACTAATAAAACATTATTATACCAAAATTCTACTGATAATAATTTTTGGATAGACACCAGGGAGTGCTCAGGTCTCCCTGAGACAGCAGAGTGGCCCTCGTAAATACTTCATGCAAGCTAGTGGAGAAAGGGGTTAAGTCACCCTGAGGTACACAGGGACAGACAGGGGAAAGGGTGCTGACCTCATCCCGTGCCTCACTCCAAATCAGCAAACATTACTGAGAAACACTTCCGTGCCAGGTGCCAAGCCAGGCACTTCGGCACAAAGATCATCACCACCAAACCCAAGGAGCTCAGAGTCCAGTAGGGGAAAGGCAGAGTCCCCCATTCGTAGCAAAATGAAAAGAGAGTTCATTCTGCTAAGGAAGCCCACCAGTATGGAGGGCAGGGCCCCAGACGACCAATACAGAGGGCAGGGAAAAGGGGACCAGGCAAGTGCTGTGACCAGTTTTTGTAATCTGGATAGCCCTCGCCGACCAGAGCACCGTGCCAAGCCTCACGAAGAACTGTCTGCTAGGCCATAACCACGTTCCGCTGCAACTTGGCTGAACTTAAAACTAAACAGGTGATTTGAAGGTGAAGGCCGATGATAGAAAAGGCAGCCTTTTCCTTCCTCCCGTGACCAGCACAGTCAGCCATGCAACCCTCTGAAAAACAATAGTGACTTTTTATGTTACTTGACCCTGTCTTTAAACTAAACAACCCCAAATGATCCGAAATAAAAGCATTTTTACTCCCATGATGAGAGTGCCACGACACACGAGGGGCAGCGCCGTGCAGAGTGACAGTGGGGCTTGGAGATAGTTCGGGTGACCTTGGGCTGGTCAACTGCCTTCTACTACAAAATGTGTGTCTGATATTAACTTCCCTAGGTGATGGAAACATCCTTATAAAGCAGAAAAGAAATATCAAAGCTATTATCGGGCATTCATTGTCAACCGCCACCAAAGAAGTGATACATACAAAGGTGTCACTGACTGACTGATTCAGAAACTTTCACTTTGGAAATTCCACCTAAATCGTACGCTATTCTTTTCTAGTAGAACAGACACTGCTCAGAAGTAAACAAAGTACTTCCCTCTATGGCTGCCTCTGGTTAGGCTCCTCTGTGCTCCATCACACCAGCTGCTGAGGAATTTACTGCCTGCTGACCAGCTGCTCATAAGCAATGAGAGCAAGTGACGAAGGTTTCAGGAGTGGAGAGGAGGAGGGAGGGAAATCTCTCCACACACAGAGAGCCTTCCACGTCACATGTCTTCAGTACATCAGATTCATCAGCTCATCCTTGAAAGCTGTGACATTCATTCTCCGCTCCACAGAAAAGTTTATTGTTTACTGGACTCTAGAAGCAATCCCAGTACTTCCTTGTGGGTTAGCAGCAAACATTTTTTATTATGCAGTCACTGTACCACATCCCAAGGACTAAATGAAACACTGTGCACATCACCAGAACATTTTCAGATGACATGGAATAATCAGGGTCCTTGATCTCCAGTACTTCTTACTGGGACCTTGTGAATTAAACAAACGCCATGGAAAAATACACTTTGCATATGTGCACCTAAACATATACACAGTCTCAGCTGACAGTCATATACTGCTTCCATGAAGAACAATCCAAAATAAAAGTGATCCTTTCACCACTAGCAAAGAACATTAAATCTATTTTAATTACATAGAAATACACAGTTGTGAAAAGAGCTACCACAAAGGAACCGAGAGGGTCAGCAATAAGGAAAAGAATATTACGCAAACTACAGATGCAATTTTTATGTCACAGTTAGGAAAGTGTTTTGTTCGGGTTTGGGATTTGTTCTGCGTGTGTGTCTAAGGAAAGGGGCGGCTGTCCTCTTTTCTCACTAGAGTACAATGAAACCAGCCACTCGGTGGCACTTCTGCCAGCTGCACACAGACATAAGCCCATCAGAAGAGTGGGGATATGCAGTCTCCTTAGAAGAGGGATCAAGAAAAGTCACAGAAAGGATTGCTTTTTGTTGTTTTCAGGCTAAAATTACTGCCCCATAGTTGATCCAGATTTTCCTAATGTCAGATTTATTGCCATTGAGCTAAATACAATTTACTTATTTAATATTCTATTACTTAGTAACCTTTGTTTGTGTTATGGAGTGTCAAATAGATTATCCATACCATAGGATTTTCCTGAACTCACTGTAGAATCTAATTTATGCAGAAAAATAAACTAGTCGTGAAGTACCCTAAGTTCTTCATTCTGACACCCCCTCCACCACAGATGTACTGCTACCCCTAGATACGGACAAACACAGAAGCCGGAAAGTTCCACGGGGCATTTTTGTTAGGTAAAAACAAAGAAACCCAACCCACCTTTTCAGTTCACATTAGCCCAGCCTCAAACCCATGAAAATCTTCCCTGATAAGAAACACTAAAATCTGAGTCTATCTATGAAAACCTCGTAATCGAATATGATAAAACACTGTTTCCTCTAAACAGATCCAAATGGAAAAGCAGTGCTAAACCAGGAAAGGTTTCTCTAATTCCCCATAGAAGAAGAAAACAGGTTATTTGTGCATTGTTTCTGCAAGGTCCACTCAATGAACAAACACATAGTAAACGGGCCAAGCCCAAAACAAACTAACTTCAGCAGCTTCAGCCTCTCACAGAAGCTGAAGGCTCTTCCACCTGGGTACTGACACAACAGTGAAAGGAATAAAGGGCACAATAAATGCAGCGATGGGAATAACTGGGGGAGATGGACACATTATTCTGCCTCCTCACGGTGGCAAACTTTACAACAACTTTTTAGAAGCAAAAAACCGCAGAAGCACCAGCCTTTAGAGATAATATACATCCACATACACAACTACCTGGAAGCCAAGTGCTGTGTTTGCAAACATCCCCCATCCCGTATTTACAATACTGCAAAACACGGCCAGAAAGCCAAGAGATTTCTCCTCTTAGATATCCTCTCTGCACTGTCAAACAGGGAAGGTCATTTTGCCTGGTCACTTAGATAATTCCCTCTCCGCCTGCATCAGTAGAGTTTTCTACTTTGGGATTGCTCAACTTTCATATGCATCGGAGTAAAATAAACATTCAGCAACTTCACGCACCTTGGTTTAAAAAAAGAGAGCGAGAGAGAAAGAAATTCATTGTGCAATGCCCAGGAAAAGCTGACACCAGGACTGTCTCTCCGACAAGCGCTTGCAATTACAATCAGAGGAGGGGGGAAAAATCCTGTCTGATCAGACTCAGGGTGTCCTTAAAAAAAAAAAAAAAAGAAAGAAATGATTCCATTCTCAACGGGGGCTGGAGAACTTCTTTTCTATGGAGACCACCCCTCGGGAACAAAAGTTATATTTCAGTCACATGTTGGGAGTAGGAGTAGGGAGCAGGTTTTTTAAAAAGCGCACTAATTACGGGGGTGTTTTGCAGTTCCAGAGACCACTCGGGTTCCTCCTGACCAATTGTCACAGGCATTTCATTGTCAAAAGAAAGGGGGTGGAGTGGGGGCCGAGGAGCCGATGGGGGCTCAGCGGGGGGGAGTAGCAAGGTTAAACTAAAGGGTATAGCAGCCGCCGCGAGCTGCATCTCCTGCTCTGGCGCCCCAAATAATTTACTGCGAACAGAGCAACTGCAACAGCCCCCTCGGAAGAGCCCAGCACGACTGCCCTGGCCGGTGCAGCGCAAGGTTTTCGAGCACGGAGAGGGAGGGGGAGAAGATCTTTACCTTAATGCTACACTGAGCAGGAGTCTCAGACATGTCTCACAGCGAGAGAGATCAGGAAGTTCTCAGTTTTTTTCCACTTTCCTTTCCTCTCCCCAACCCAGAAACGCTCCACGGCCAGCCGGACGCGGTCATTTAAGAAGTTTCTTCCAGCATCTCTCCCGGCAGCCGCCCCCGGGGTCTGCGAGCGCGCGGGGCGGGGCG